>NC_069505.1:374377588-374677588 GCF_027579735.1 Bombina bombina
AAGATCGACTTACCAGGATAAGTCTTCATCCAAGCGGCAAGATGTCCTCAACGAAGCCGGCAGAAGTGGTCCTCCAGATGGGCAGAAGTCTTCATCCAGACGACATCTTCTATCTTCATCCTTCCGACGCGGAGCGGGTCCATCTTCAAGACATCCGGCGCAGAGCATCCTCTTCCAACGACAACTACCCGACGAATGAAGGTACCTTTAAGTGACGTCATCCAAGATGGCGTCCCTTAGAATTAAGGTTGAAAAAATCCTATTGACTGATGCAATCAGCCAATAGGATTGAGCTTGCATTCGTCATCAATGAAGAGGATGCTCCGCGCCGGATGTCTTGAAGATGGACCCGCTCCATGTCGGAAGGATGAAGATAGAAGATGCCGTATGGATGAAGAATTTTGCCCGTCTGGAGGAACACTTCTGCCCATCTAGAGGGCCACTTCTGCCGGCTTCATTGATGACATCTTGCCGCTTGGATGAAGACTTCTCCCGGTAAGTGGATATTCGGGGGTTAGTGTTGGGATTTTTTAAGGGTGTATAGGGTGGGTTTTATTTTTAGGTTAGGGCTTTGGGCCGCAATAGAGCTAAATGCCCTGTTAAGGGCAATGTCCATCCAAATGCCCTTTTCAGGACAATGGGGAGCTTAGGTTTTTTTAGTTAGGGTTGTGTGTATTTTATTTTTACAGGTAAATGAGCTGATTTCTTGGGGGCAATGCCCCGCAAAAGGCCCTTTTAAGGGCTATTGGTAGTTTAGGTTAAGATAGGGGTTTTTTTATTTTGGGGGGGCTTTTTTATTTTGATAGGGCTATTAGATTAGGTGTAATTAGTTTAAAGATCTTGTAATTTGTTTTTTATTTTCTGTAATTTAGTGTATTTAGATTTATTTTAATTCTATTTAAGTTAGGGGGTGTTAGGGTTAGACTTAGGTTTAGGGGTTAATACATTTAGTATAGTGGCGGCAACACTGGGGATGGCAGATTATGGGTTAATAAATGTAGGTAGGTGGCGGCGATGTTAGGGGTGGCAGATTAGGGGTTAATAATATTTAACTAGTGTTTGTGAGGCGGGAGTGTGGCGGTTTAGGGGTTAATATGTTTATTCTAGTGGCGGAGATGTCCAGAGCGACTTTAAAATGCGTTAGGAATCTTGACGGAATAGGGTGTACCGCTCACTTTTTGACCTCCCAGGACAAACTTGTAATATCAGTGCTATGCAAGTCCCATTGAAAAAAGTCTTTACGAAATTAAGTAAGTTGCTTTGTGGTAAGGCCAAAAAAGTGTGCGGTGCCACTAAACCTGCAAGACTCGTAATACCAGCGGGCGTGAAAAAGCAGCGTTAGGACCTGATAACGCTGCTTTTTCAGCTTACCGCATAACTCGCAATCTAGTCATTAGTTATTACTTGCAGTGTGGGTTTGATGGTGGATATAGGGGTTAATACACTTTATTAGTTATTGCGTTGGGGATTGCGGTTGATAGGTAGATAGACATTGCGCATGCGTTAGGTGTTAGTTTATTTTTGCAGGCATTTTCGGGAGTTACAGTGCTCCAATACTCAGTGCAAGGCTTGCTACGGCTGCCTTTTATGGCGAGGTAAAAATGGAGTAAGATATCTCCATTTTCACCACGTAAGTCCTTGCGCTGGATATTGGATACCAATTTACGACGCGGTCCCATGTTAGCCTACGAGAGTAAAATTTGCGGGCAACAGGTGAAATATACGTGCCACATTTATATGCGGTGCTGTATATAGGATACCAAACCCACGCAAAACCCAGCATTGACGGCTTTTGCGGGCAACGCCGCATATGTAATGGGGCCCTAGATTTGATTTGAGATAGAACTGGGAGCAGATTGCAAATTAGATTGGCACAGTATAGATGCTGGTGCGTTATGTGCAAGATTTGGAAGTGCAGAAAAAATTAACCTGTATGGAAATTAAACTTAAAGTGATTGCAAAGTTTAAGGAATTAGTGAATATAAATAATAATAGCCAAGATTACGAGTTTTGCGTTAGAGGCTGTGCGTTGCTAACGAGCACTTTTCCCTCACCGCTCACTTACCTACAGTGCTGGTATTACAGGTTTCTACAAACTCGTTGTTAAAAGACAAGAAGTGAGTGTTGAGCAAAATTTTGCTCATTACCGCACTCCAATACCAGCGCTGCATAAGTCAGCGGTGAGCTGGTGTAACGTGCTCGTGCAAAATTTTCCCATAGGAATCAACAGGGAGAGCCGGCTGAAAAAAAGTCTAACACCTGCAAAAATGCAGCGTAAAACTCAGTAATGCAGCCCCATTGATTCCTATGGGGAAATACATTTTATGTCTACACCTAACACCCTAACATGAACCCCCGAGTCTAAACACCCCTAATCTTACACTTATTAACCCCTAATCTGCCACCCCCAACATCGCCAACACCTACATTATAATTATTAACCCCTAATCTGCCGCTCTGGACACCGCCGCTACCTACATTATACTTATGAACCCCTAATCTGCTGCCCCCAACATAGCCGAACCCTACATTATATTTATTGACCACTACTCTGCCGCCCCCAATGTCGCCGCCACCTACCTACACTTATTAACCCCTAATCTGGCGCCCCCAACGTCGCCGCCACTATAATAAACATATTAACCCCTAAACCGCCGCACTCCTGCCTCGCAAACATTAGTTAAATATTATTAACCCTTAATGTGCCGTCCCTAACATCGCCGCCACCTACCTACATTTATTAACCCCAAATCTACCGCCCCAAACATCGCCACCACTATATTAAAGTTATTAACCCCTAATCCTAAATCTAACCCTAAAACTAACACCCCCTAACTTAAATATAATTAAAAGAAATCAAAATAAATATTCCTATCATTAACTAATTAATTCCTATTTAAAACTAAATACTTACCTGTAAAATACACCCTAAGCTAGCTACAATATAACTAATAGGATTTATTTTTATTTTACAGGAAAGTTTGTATTTATTTTAACTAGGTAGAATACTTACTAAATAGTTATTAACTATTTAATAACTACCTAGCTAAAATAAATACAAAAGTACCTGTAAAATAAAACCTAACCTAAATTAAAATTACACCTAACACTACACTATAATTAAATTAATTCCCTAAATTAAATACAATTAAATACAATTAAATAAAATTAGCTAAAGTACAGAAAAAAACACTAAATTACAGAAAATAATAAACAAATTACAAGATTTTAAAACTAATTACACCTAATCTAATCCCCCTAACAAAATAAAAAAGCCCCCCCTAAATAAAAAAGCCCTACCCTACACTAAATTACAAATAGCCCTTAAAAGGGCCTTTTGTGGGGCATTGCCCCAAAGTAATCAGCTCTTTTACCTGTAAAAAAAATACAAATCCCCCCAACATTAAAACCCACCACCCACACAACCAACCCTACTCTTAAACCCACCCAATACCCCCTTAAAAAAAAACTAACATTAACCCCTTGAAGATCACCTTACCGGGAGAAGTCTTCATCCAACCAGGCCGAAGTCCTCAACGAAGCCGGGAGAAGTCTTCATCCAAGCCAGGCGAAGTGGTCCTCCAGACGGGCAGAAGTCTTCATCCAGACGGCATCTTCTATCTTCATCCATCTGGCATGGAGCGGGTCTATCTTCAAGACATCCGACGCGGAGCATCCTATTCATCCAACAGCTAACACTGAATGAAGGTTCCTTTAAATGATGTCATCCAAGATGGCGTCCCTTAAATTCCAATTAGCTGATTGGAACAGCCAATAGAATGCTAGCTCAATCCTATTGGCTGATTGGATCAGCCAATAGGATTGAACTTCAATCCTATTGGCTGATTGCATCAGCCAATAGGATTTTTTTCTACCTTAATTCTGATTGGCTGATAGAATTCTATCAGCCAATCGGAATTGAAGGGACACCATCTTGGATGATGTCATTTAAAGGAACCTGTCTTGGAGATGGACCCGCTCCGTGCCGGATGGATGAAGATAGAAGATGCCATCTGGATGAAGACTTTTGTCCGTCTGGAGGACCACTTCGCCCGGCTTGGATGAAGACTTCTCCCGGCTTCGTTGAGGACTTCGGCCCGGTTGGATGAAGACTTCTCCCGGTAAGGTGATCTTCAAGGGGTTAGTGTTAGTTTTTTTTAAGGGGGTATTGGGTGGGTTTTATAGTAGGGATGGTTGTGTGGGTGGTGGGTTTTAATGTTGGGGGAGATTTGTAATTTTTTTTACAAGTAAAAGAGCTGATTACTTTGGGGCAATGCCCCACAAAAAGCCCTTTTAAAGGCTATTTGTAATTTAGTGTAGGGCTTTTTTATTTTGGGGGCTTTTTATTTTGTTAGTGGGATTAGATTAGGTGTAATTAGTTTAAAAATCTTGTAATTTGTTTATTATTTTCTGTAATTTAGTGTTTGTTTGTTTTTGTACTTTAGCTAATTGTATTTAATTGTATTTAATTTAGGGAATTAATTTAATTATAGTGTAGTGTTAGGTGTTAGTGTAACTTAGATTAGGTTTTATTTTACAGGCCAATTTGTATTTATTTTAGCTAGGTAGTAATTAAATAGTTAATAACTATTTAATAACTATTCTACTTAGTTAAAATAAATACAAACTTGCCTGTAAAATAAAAATAAACCATAAGATAGCTACAATGTAACTATTAGTTATATTGTAGCTAGCTTAGGGTTTATTTTATAGGTACGTATTTAGTTTTAAATAGGAATAATTTAGTTAATGATAGTAATTTTTATTTAGATTTCTTTTAATTATATTTAAGTTGGGGGGGGTTAGGGTTAGACTTAGATTTAGGGGTTAATAACTTTAGTATAGTGGTGGCGACGTTGGGGGCGGCAGATTAGGGGTTAATAAATGTAGGTAGGTGTTGGCGATGTTAGGGACGGCAGATTAGGGGTTAATAATATTTAACTAATGTTTGCGTAGCAGGAGTGCGGCGGTTTAGGGGTTAATATATTTATTATAGTGGCAGCGATGTCCGGTTCGGCAGATTAGGGGTTAAAACATTTTTTTTAGTGTTTGCGATGCGGGAGGGCCTCGGTTTAGGGGTTAATAGGTAGTTTATGGTTGTTAGTGTACTTTTTAGCACTTTAGTAAAGAGTTTTATGCTACGGCGTTGTAGTGTAAAACTCTTAACTACTGACTTTAGAATGCGTTACCAGTCTTGGCAGAAGAGGGTCTACTGCTCACTTTTTGGCAGACTCGTAATACCGGCGCTATGCAAGTCCTATTGAAAAAAGAGGATACGCAATTTACGTAAGTGGATTTGCGATATTTCCAAGTCTGGCCAAAAAAGTGAGCATTGAGCCTGTACCTTCAAGACTCATAATACCAGCGGGCGCAAAACTCGTAATCTAGCCGAATGTTAGTAAAAGGCGCACTTTAATTCATTAAACTTTACAATGACGCTTCTTTCTTAAAATACCTTTGCATTATGGAAAACAGATCGGCGATCCTTCTCCCGCGTCTCCTGCTGTAGTTAGCATATCAATGACGACGAATCCAGCCTTCTCCAATAGTTGTGTGCCCACTTTGGCTTCCAACTCGTGGGGCATGCAACGATTGGAGGAAGCCGGATTAGTCATCAATATCCTAACAACAGCAGGAGATGCAGACAGAGGATCATCGATCTGTTTTCCATAGCACAAAGGTAAGTATTTTTAAAAAGAAGCGTCATTGAATTAAAGTGCCCCTTTTTTTTAAGATTATTTTTAGATAATTCTTTAAACTTTACAATCACTTTAAACTGGGACTTTAACTGAACTGTGCGCTTTGTTGCCTGATGAGATAAAGTTCCTCTGTGTAATTGCAATGGCCTGTCTTAATTCCAGCGTATGGCATCCTTAACAATTAAAAAGCCATTAACTACTCAAAGCTAAATATTTTCTAATGTGAACTCATTGCTTTGTTTTAATATAAGGTTCAATAAAAAGTGATCTGATTTCACAGTATTTTGGTGTACTCCTTTATTCAGCACTAGCATGTACAGAAAGTGATAAAATAAGATCTGATTTCCCTGCAAACTCAAACATTTTTAATGGGTTTTGGTTTCACAGAACAAAACCAAATATTTCATATACAAAAATAAACACAAAGTAGCATTTTCATACATTTTATACTCTGCAGCTGTTTTAACAAGTAATTGGAAACACATTAAGGGAAAAAACTATTTTATTGTACAATATCCCTTTAATTACAATGCATAGATTATTATTTTTTTGCCTTACTCTTAAATTAGGGTGACACCACCTGCTTTAGAAACAACACTCTAGTGATAGAATCACTATTGCAGGTACATTGTATTCTGATTAAATATTGATGACTTGTATATGAGATTTTGAGTCTTCGAGCATAAAGCCAGAAGCTTTCTGAATGAACAATGTGCTTAATTGTTGTTCTTGGAATCTGTGACAGTCCTAAGGAGCGCTAGATTACACTGAGTAATTCATTTTGATGTCAGATTCATCAATGATAATATTGAGTCATGGTGACAGATATTTGTCCTTCCCCAGAGCTCTCTAAAAAGTATGTCTTTTTGTTAATGAAGGATATAAATAGAGAAAAAGGAAATTAATAAACAACTTGGATAAGAGATATGTCAATATTAAAGATTAAAGGGACATAAAACTCAATTTTTTTCAAACATGATTAAGATGGAGAATAACATTTTAAATAGTTTTTCTGTTTACTTTTATTATTAAATTTCCGTTATTCACTTGGTTTAGTTGACAACTGTCATGTTTTTCCAGAGACAGTCCCGTTGTTTGGCTTTTTAAACCTGTCCATTGTTCAGTTCAGTCTGTTTATGGCTTATGAATATTATGTGCAGTGCAGTACTCCCACCACAGAGGGCACTGTGGCTTTTTCTCATTGCTTACAGTATGGTTTTTTTGCAGTTTTCTGAGATCTTCTGTTACAATGAAGTTAATCAGTGTGAGGTCAAGTGTCAGATAAGGAAAAACCTTGATTAATGAATGTATCAACTTATCAAAATGCTTCAGACTATATTTGTGTAACTGACTATATCAATCTATCTATTTGCCTATTAAGTATGAAAAATGTGGCAAAATATGATAGCACAAGTATAAAATAACAGATATGAATGAATTTCAATGCATTATATCTCTAAAGTATATTAATCAATCCCAATGAATGAATCAGTACAAATGAAAAATAAAATGTAAGATGAAAGCTACCTAGATCCATTTCTTCAGGCAATGTTCACTTGTGTGCTTTGGATAAATGTAAGCTGTATATACCGGCACACACTAAAAGTCAGTATTTTTGTCAATTTAGTAAACAATTCGTACATCCTGGTGTCTGAAGTGAAACTTCCCAAACTCTTATGTGGAGTCCTGCTGCTGCTACTCGAAACAGATCAAATCAGGATGGCTTTCAGTAGCAAAAGAAAATCTAAAAAAGCATAAGCACAGCGCATCTCCAATTCAAGAATAATTTAATAATATCAATATATTGATATATTGATATATATCAATAAATTAATGCACTCAAACAAAATAAATTATGTAAAGCATCAACAACAATTTCTCTTTTGGTACCATCCATTATGTGGCAGGGAAGCCTCTTTACCAGTTACGTTTACTCTGTTCTAGTATCCCAGGTTGTTAGTGATTCTGATGGTGTATGGTGTCCTCCCAGTAAGTAACGGGGATGGGAGAATGTGAAGCTAGAAAACAAAAGCAAGTTTTGGAACTCCAAGGAAGCCAGTGATTGCTGAAACAGTAAATATGTAAGTGATCCTACTATATTGCATTTCCCCCAGCAACTGTTCTAGGATGGCAGACAACCAGCCTGAAAAATGTGCAATCTGCAGTTCCTGGCGTGACTAGTGGGATATAATTATCCTTGCAATGGTCACCACAGTTTGATCAAGTTCTCCAGCACATATGCTACACAACTTCCCCAGTCCAGAGACCAGCATACAGAGCTACTCCAGATTGCAGCTTGGCTTAGAAATAGAAGGTGGAGAATCCTCTGAAGATAAAAGGGTTGTCTATCTTCCCACTGTCATGGAAAACCATGATATGTGATATATAATACCAGGGAGGTTAGGAGTGAAGGGGTGAAGAAGTCAGGCAACTCAGTAGTGTTGCACAATTTGTAACATGTGTAATTTCACCATGTATATACTAAGGCTTTTTTTTTTTAGCCAGGGCTTAATACATCAGGCTTTTCATGTACTTGGACTGGAATTCACAGAACATACTAAAAATCCAGATTTACTAAGGCATTTCTGAGTCTGTTAACCTATTGCTCAAAATCATTGCAGCAACAAAGATAAATATATGAATAGGTACATCATAAAATGCCACCTACTTGTCAAACTTTCAATAGTGTAAGTCCTTTACATATCTGCATTTATTGTATCTCAGCAGCCCCAAGACAGTAGTTAGCAGATTAAACATATTATATTGAATATTAATTTTAGGCTGTGCAACATCTATAAAACTAGGGTGCTTTGTGGTTTTGTGCTATACAGATGTTGAAGGATTAATAATTTAACCCTTGCTTACTTATTTTGGTACTCGCTGTAACAATATTCTCCCTAGTCCAATTATGTGTTTGAGAGTAAAGGAGGTGATGAGAAGCTTGATGTTTTAACCCGCATTATAGAGCTATAACAGTGCATAAAGAAAATACTCTAATATGTTAGAGAATTTGTCTTATTGCACTATTACTTGCAAATAACTATGTTTATAACCTCTGCAAAGGGATTAAACACATAATTAAATTCAGTTCCAGAGCAGAAATGCACTGCTGGGAGTTAGCTAAACACATCTGGTGAGCCAATGGCAAAAGACAAAATGTGTGTAGCCACCAGGAAACAGCTAGCTCCAAGGGGAGCATTGCTGCTGCTTAGGATTGGTACATATCCTTTTTAGCATAGTTACCCAAGAGAGAAGTGAATTTATAAATTACATGCTCTGTCTGAATTATAAAAAAATAATCTTTCCTGTCCCTTTAAGGAATCAGTATGGCTAAATTATACTATTATTTATGTGCTTGTTTTGGTGGGTACTGTAAATGGACGCTGCTCTGCTGTAAAGTGTCCCTGGATTTTTTTTGCAAATGTTGGCAATTGTTTGTTGAATAATTAACATTGCACTACTGGGAACTAGCTGAAAACACTTAAGATAGTAAGCACTAGCGGCAAACCCAATGCATTATCTACTATGTTACTATGTTACTATGTATTATCTGATTGGTTGTCACGGGCCAATCAGATCATGCATTAATGCCTATCTCCTATGTATAATTGGATTGGTCCGTTCAGGATGTTACACCATATATACGATGGGTAATGTAATTCCCCCATCTTAACTATCTATTTTTGCCTCCTCCTCGGGGGTTCAAGGTGGGCAAAGCCCCCCTTGTAAACCTCATTCCCCAAGTTTCACTTGTGGTCGATGCCAGAGGATCGGCGGGGCGTCCCCCTAACCCCCAGACAGAGGCAAAAACAAATAGTGAAGATGGGTGAATTACAGTGCCCATCTGATTGGCCTGTGTCTCTGTGAGGTTACTGGATGCACAACAAATCGGATAATGCATTGGGTTTGCCGCTAGTGCCTCGTCTTAAGATGAGGCATATAGATAGAGCCACCAATCACCAGCTAGCTCCTAGTAGTGCATTGCTGCTCCTGAGCCTACCTGGTTAAGACTACAACTTCATTGGAAAGTTGCTTAAAATTGCATGCTTTATCTGAGCCATGAAGAAAAAAATGTCCCTTTATATGTATACCCAATTAATTGAAAACTAACGCTCACTTTACTACAGCGCTAGTATTACGAGTTTTTACAAACCCGGCGTTAAAAGACAAAAAGTGAGCATAGAGCAAAGTTTTGCTCCACACTTCACTTCAATATCAGCGCTGCTTAAGTCAGCGGTGAGCTGGTGTAACATGCTCGATCACGATGTCCCCATAGAAATCAACGGGGAGACCCGGCTGAGAAAAAGTCTAACACCAGCCAAAAAGCAGCGTAAATCTCAGTAACGCAGCCCCATTGATTCATATGGGGAAAGATATTTTATGTTTACACCTAACACCCTAACATGAACCCCGATTCTAAACAACCCTAATTTTACACTTATTAACCCCTAATCTGCCACCCTGACATCGCCGACACCTACATTATACTTATTAACCCCTAATCTGCCACTCCGGACATCGCCGCCACCTACATTATACTTATGAACCCCTAATCTGCTGCCCCCAACATCGCCGACACCTACATTATATTTATTAACCCCTAATCTGCCGCCCCCTACATCGCTGCCACTATACTAAATGTATTAACCCCTAAACCGCCGCACTCCCACCTCACAAACATTAGTTAAATATTATTAACCCCTAATTTGCCATCCCTAACATCGCCGCCACCTACCTACATTTGTTAACCCCTAATCTGCCCCCCCAACGTCGCCACCACTATATTAAAGTTATTAACCCCTAAACCTAAGTCTAACCCTAACAGCCCCTAACAAATATAGTTTAAATAAATCTAACTAAATATTCCTATCATTAACTAAATAATTCCTATTTAAAACTAAATACTTACCTGTAAAATAAACCCTAAACTAGCTACAATATAACTAATAGTTACATTGTAGCTAGATTAGGGTTTATTTTTATTTTACAGTCAAGTTTGTATTTATTTTAACTAGGCAGAATAGTTACTAAATAGTTATTAACTATTTAATAACTACCTAGCTAAAATAAATACAAAAGTACCTGTAAAATAAAACCTAACCTATGTTACAACACCTAACCTTAAATTATAATTAAATAAATTAACTAAATTAAAAACTATTAAATAAATTAAATTAGCTAAAGTACAAAAAAACAAGCACTAAATTACAGAAAATAAAAAACAAATTACATATATTTAAACTAATTACACCTAATCTAATAGCCCTATCAAAAAATAAAAATAAAAAAAAATAACAAAAACCCCCAGCCTAAACTAAACTACCAATAGCCCTTAAAAGGGCCTTTTGCGGGGCATTGCCCCAAAGTAATCAGCTCTTTTACCTGTAAAAAAAAAATACAAACAACCCCCCCAACAGTAAAACCCACCACCCACACAACGAACCCCCCAAATAAAATACTATCTAAAAAAAACTAAGCTCCCCATTGCCCTGAAAAGGGCATTTGCATGGAAGTGCAGTTAGCTCTTTTGCAGGCCCAAAGTCCCTAACCTAAAAATAAAACCCACCCAATACACCCTTAAAAAAAACCTAACACTAACCCCATGAAGATCGACTTACCAGGAGAAGTCTTCATCCAAGCCGGGCCGAAGTCCTCAATGAAGCCGGGAGAAGTCTTCATCCAAGCTGGGCGAAGTGGTCCTCCAAACGGGCAGAAGTCTTCATCCAGACGGCATCTTCTATCTTCATCCATCCGGCGCGGAGTGGGTCCAGCTTCAAAACATCCGACCCGGAGCATCCTCTTCATCCGACGAATAAAGACAAATGAAGGTACCTTTAAGTGACGTTATCCAAGATGGCCTCCCTTAGATTCCGATTGGCTGATAGAATTCTATCAGCCAATCGGAATTAAGGTAGAAAAAAATCCTATTGGCGGTTCCAATCAGCCAATAGAATGCAAGCTGAATCCATTTGTTTTTTATTTTCTGTAATTTAGTGGGGGGGGGGGGGGTTGTACTTTAGCTAATTTAATTTAATTTATTTAATAGTATTTAATTTAGTTAATTTATTTAATTATACTGTAAGGTTAGGTGTTATTGTAACTTAGGTTAGGTTTTATTTTACAGGTACTTTTGTATTTATTTTAGCTAGGTAGTTATTAAATAGTTAATAACTATTTAGTAACTATTCTACCTATTTAAAATAAATAAATACAAACTTGCCTGTAAAATAAAAATAAACTATTAGTTATATTGTAGCTAGCTTAGGGTTTATTTTACAGGTAAGTATTTAGTTTTAAATAGGAATTATTTAGTTAACGATAGGAATATTTAGTTAGATTTATTTAAATTATATTTGTTAGGGGGTGTTAGGGCTAGACTTAGGTTTAGGGGTTAATAACTTTAATATAGTGGCGGCGACGTTGGGGGTGGCAGATTAGGGGTTAATAAATGTAGGTAGGTGGTGGCGATGTTAGGGACGGCAGATTAGGGGTTAATAATATTTAACTAATGTTTGCGAGGCGGGAGTGCGGCGGTTTAGGGGTTAATAAATTTAGTATAGTGGCGGCGACATAGGGGGTGGCAGATTAGGGGTTAATAAATTTAATCTAGGTGTCTGCGATGTTGGGGGCAGCAGATTAGGGGTTCAGAAATATGATGTAGGTGGCGGCGGTGTCCGGAGCATCAGATTAGGGGTTAAAATAATTATTTTAGTGTTTGCAATGTGAGAGGGCCTCGGTTTAGGGGTTAATAGGTAGTTTATGGGTGTTAGTGTACTTTTTAGCACTTTAGTTATGAGTTTTATGTTACGGCGTTGTACCATGAAACTCATAACTACTGAATTTCAAATGTGTTAGAAATCTTGACAGGATAGGGTGTACCGCTCACTTTTTTGCCTCCCCGGATAGACTCGTAATACCAGCGCTATGAAAGTCCCATAGAAAAAAGACTTTACGAAGTTTACGTAAGTCATTTTGCGGTAAGGCCAAAAAAGTGTGCGGTGACCCTAAACCTGCAGGACTCGTAATACCAGCGGTAATAAAGAAGCAGCGTTAGCACCTGTTAACGCTGCTTTTTCAGCTACCGCAAAACTCGTAATCTAGGCCTAAGTGTCTTAATAGGCATTTGGCTAAAAAAATTATTTCTGTTCCTGCTGCAGTTAGGCATACTGTACCTTTAAGGAGGCCTAGAAGATAAATTAGGCCTTTAGGGGACAGTTTGCTCAAATAATTTCTCCCCTTTAACTTTTTCCCAATGATCCACTTCTGGAGTATATTGAATTGTTTACAAGTACAGGTGGCCCTCGTTTTACAACGGTTCAATTTACACCGTTTCAGAATAACAGCCTTTTTTTTCCAGTCATGTGACTGCTATTGAAAAGCATTGAGAAGCAGTGCATTTATTAAAATAGCCAGTAGGTGGAGCTGTCCACTTGTGTTTCAGCAAAGCCAAGCAAGCTAAAATTAATAAGTTTAACCAGACCTGAGCTATTGAGCAGATTTCAAAGGAAAAAGATCTTCCTGTCTATAAATCAGTCCAGATTGGAATGCATAGAAAGAACTGTTTGCAGAAAAATGCAAGTGAAGTCTGTGTTGTAGGATTAATTTATTAGGTTTATAATGCTGTTTAGCAAATGTTTTGTTCATTTAACTTAGTTAATATATAATTCTGTGTTGTGTGATTATTTTATTAGGTTTATAACGCTGTTTAGCTTTTAAAGTCTTCATTTCAAAGCTTTAAAAATAATGTATTAGGTGTTACTTATGAAAATTTTGAGAGGGACCTGGAACCTAACTCCCTCACTTCCCATTGACTTACATTATAAACTGGGTTTCAATTTACAACGGTTTTGATTTACAATCATTCCTTCTGCACCTAACCCCGGCGTAAACTGAGGGCTACCTGTATTCCTTTGCCCTTATATTGGCATTTGAAATAGTTGATTTAGCCTGTGGTATCCCCACCTATTCTGAAAGTTTCTGGCCTTAGGGCCAAGCTATAGATAAGCTGTGTAAACATAGCCAGCAGAAGAAATTACACTCTCAGTGGGGTATAGAAGAGATAAGGCAATAAAATGTTAATTTTTCCATTGTTTTCTCCAAGTATTGGTCTTTGGTTTACGGACAGATATAAGATAAAGAAGCCTGTATATGTACAGAATGTGATAAAGTAATGAGATCTGATTATACCTACAAGGTCAACCCATTTCATTAGGTTGTGGCTTCAAAACACAAAATCTGCTATTTCATATACACAAAGAAACATTAAAAAGCAAATTCTCATACATTTTATATGTTGCAGTTGGTAAAAAAAAAGTAATTAGAAACAAATTAAGGGAAAAACTATTTTACAGTATATATGAAAACCCCAAAAAATTATTTTGTGATTCAGAGCATAACATTTTTGAAAAAGTTTCCAATTAACTTCTATTATCAAATTTACTTTGTTGCCATGATGTTCAGTGTTGAAGATACCTAGGTAGCATCTGTAGCACTACATGGCAGGAAACAGTCCTGCTCTCTAGTGCACTTGCAAATGGATAGCATTCTTGCAAAACTGCGGCCATATAGTGAAATCGGCCGGCTCCTAAGCATACATCCCTGCTTTTCAACAAAAGATACCAAGAGAACAAAGAAAATGTGATAATAGAAGTAATTTAGGGGCGCGATCCGATATAGATCGCAGTTTGCGGCGCAAGCGAGGGAACCCACGTCGCCCGCAGTTTCAGCTCGCAACTCGAGCCATCCAATATGCGGCGCCGTCACTTGCTAAAGTGGCGCAAGTCTCACAAACCAGCGATGTCCAGAAATCTGCGTAAGTACAGATTTTTGGAGTCGCCAGTGACTTGCGCCACGTTAGAAACTGCCGGCGCCTACAAAACCTGACTAAAGTCTAAATCACCCGCACTGTCTAACACGCCTCCTAAACATAGCCCGACACGTCTAACACGCCTCCCTAACATAGCCCGACACGTCTAACCCTCTATCCGCTATCCCCCCTCACTATCCTAACAATAAAAAAGCTATTAACCCCTAAACCGCCGCTCCCGTACCCCGCCGCAACCTAATAAAGTTATTAACCCCTAAACCGTCGCTCCCGTGCCCCGCCGCCAGCTATATTATATCTATAACCCCCTAAAGTGAGCCCCTAACACCGCCGTCATCTATATTAAAATTATTAACCCCTAATGTAAGCCCCTTACACCGCCGCCATCTCTATTAAAATGATTAACCCCTAATTTAATCTACCTACCCCGCCGCCAGCTATATTATCTATATTAACCCTAAGTATATTATAGTTAATATAGGTATTACATTATATATATTAACTATATTAACCCTAATTATATTAGCGTTAATATAGTTAATATAGTTACTATAGTATTTATATTAACTATATTAACTCTATCTAACCCTAACACCCCTAACTAAATTTATATTAAATTAATCTAATTCATTTATAAACTAAAATATTCCTATTTAAATCTAAATACTTACCTATAAAATAAACCCTAAGATAGCTACAATATAATTAATAATTACATTGTAGCTATGTTAGGGTTAATATTTATTTTACAGGTAAATTGTTAATTATTTTAACTAGGTATAATAGCTATTAAATAGTTATTAACTATTTAATATCTACCTAGTTAAAATAATTACCCAATTACCTGTAAAATAAATCCTAACCTAAGTTACAAATACACCTACACTATCAATAAATAAACTACAAACATCTATCTAAAAATACAATTAAATAAACTAAACTAAATTACAAAAAAAAACAAACACTAAATTACAAAAAATAAAAAAAAGATTACAAGATTTTTAAGCTAATTACACCTATTCTAAGCCCCCTAATAAAATAATAAACCCCCAAAATAAAAAAAATTCCCTGCCCTATTCTAAATTAAAAAAAATTCAAAGCTCTTTACCTTACCAGCCCTTAAAAGGGCCTTTTGTGGGGCATGCCCCAAAGAATTCAGCTCTTTTCCATACAAATACAATACTCCCCCCCCATTACAACCCACCACCCACATACCCCTATTCTAAAACCACCCAAACCCCCCTTAAAAAAGCCTAACACTACCCCCCTGAAGATCTCCCTACCTTGTCTTCACCACACCGGGCCGAACTCCTGATCCTATCCGGGCGATGTCTTCCTCCAAGCGGCAAAGAAGAATTCTTCCTCCGGCGATGTCTTCCTCCAAGCGGCAAAGAAGAATTCTTCCTCCGGCGACGTCTTCCTCCAAGCGGCAGCAAAGTCTTCATACTTCCGGCGGCATCTTCAATCTTCTTTCTTCGCTCCGCCGCCGCGGAGCATCCATCCCGGACGACTACTGAACGACGAATGAGGTACCTTTAAATGACGTCATCCAAGATGGCGTCCACCGAATTCCGATTGGCTGATAGGATTCTATCAGCCAATCGGAATTAAGTTAGAAAAATCTGATTGGCTGATTGAATCAGCCAATCAGATTCAAGTTCAATCCGATTGGCCTCGCATTCTATTGGCTGTTCCGATCAGCCAATAGAATGCGAGCTCAATCTGATCAGCCAATCGTATTGAACTTGAATCTGATTGGCTGATTCAATCAGCCAATCAGATTTTTCTAACTTAATTCCGATTGGCTGATAGAATCCTATCAGCCAATCGGAATTCGGCGGACGCCATCTTGGATGACGTCATTTAAAGGTACCTCATTCGTCGTTCCGGGATGGATGCTCCGCGGTGGCGGAGCAAAGAAAGAAGATTGAAGATGCCGCCGGAAGAATGAAGACTTTGCTGCCGCTTGGAGGAAGACGTCGCCGGAGGAAGAATTCTTCTTTGCCGCTTGGAGGAAGACATCGCCGGAGGAAGAATTCTTCTTTGCCGCTTGGAGGAAGACATCGCCCGGATCGGATCAGGAGTTCGGCCCGGTGTGGTGAAGACAAGGTAGGGAGATCTTCAGGGGGGTAGTGTTAGGCTTTTTTAAGGGGGGTTTGGGTGGTTTTAGAATAGGGGTATGTGGGTGGTGGGTTGTAATGGGGGGGGGTATTGTATTTGTATGCAAAAGAGCTGAATTCTTTGGGGCATGCCCCACAAAAGGCCCTTTTAAGGGCTGGTAAGGTAAAGAGCTTTGAAATTTTTTTAATTTAGAATAGGGCAGGGAATTTTTTTTATTTTGGGGGTTTATTATTTTATTAGGGGGCTTAGAATAGGTGTAATTAGCTTAAAAATCTTGTAATCTTTTTTTTATTTTTTGTAATTTAGTGTTTGTTTTTTTTTGTAATTTAGTTTAGTTTATTTAATTGTATTTTTAGATAGATGTTTGTAGTTTATTTATTGATAGTGTAGGTGTATTTGTAACTTAGGTTAGGATTTATTTTACAGGTAATTGGGTAATTATTTTAACTAGGTAGATATTAAATAGTTAATAACTATTTAATAGCTATTATACCTAGTTAAAATAATTAACAATTTACCTGTAAAATAAATATTAACCCTAACATAGCTACAATGTAATTATTAATTATATTGTAGCTATCTTAGGGTTTATTTTATAGGTAAGTATTTAGATTTAAATAGGAATATTTTAGTTTATAAATGAATTAGATTAATTTAATATAAATTTAGTTAGGGGTGTTAGGGTTAGATAGAGTTAATATAGTTAATATAAATACTATAGTAACTATATTAACTATATTAACCCTAATATAATTAGGGTTAATATAGTTAATATATATAATGTAATACCTATATTAACTATAATATACTTAGGGTTAATATAGATAATATAGCTGGCGGCGGGGTAGGTAGATTAAATTAGGGGTTAATCATTTTAATAGAGATGGCGGCGGTGTAAGGGGCTTACATTAGGGGTTAATAATATCAATATAGCTGGCGGCGGTATAGGGGGATTAGATTAGGGTTAATAATTTTTATATAGGTGGCGGCGGTGTAAGGGGTCAGATTAGGGGATAGATAAGGTAGATGACAGCGGTGTAAGGGGTTCTAATTAGGGGATAGATAAGGTAGATGGCGGCGGTTTTAGGGGCTCACAGTAGGGGGTTAGTTTATGTAGATGGCGGCGGGGTCCGGGAGCGGCGGTTTAGGGGTTAATAACTTTATTAGGGATTTCGGGGGGGGGATCGCGGTTGACAGGTAGATAGACATTGCGCATGCGTTAGGTGTTAGGTTTATTTTAGAAGATCGCGGTTGACAGGGAGATAGACATTGCGCATGCGTTAGGTGTTAGGTTTATTTTAGCAGCCAGTTTAGGGAGTTACGGGGCTCCAATAGTCAGCGTAAGGCTTCTTACGGCTGCTTTTTGTGGCGAGGTGAAAATGGAGTAAGTTTTCTCCATTTTCGCCACGTAAGTCCTTACGATGCATATTGGATACCAAACTGCGCTGGTTTGGTATACCTGCCTATAGCCCAAAAACTACGGGCGACGGCAGAAATATACGCGCGTAACTTCTAGGTTACGCCGTATATGTGATACCAAACCCGCGCAAATATTGGCGTTGCCGGCTTTTGCGGGCGACGATTTTTATCGGATGGACCCCTAGATGTTTAAAATTGCATGCTCTATCTGAATCATGAAAGATTTGTTTTGGGTTTTATGTCCCTTTAAGCACTGCACACGGATGCAGAGTTTCTGTTACCTACTGCATGTATCTCTCTTTCTTGGTCAGTGGCAACAGCACATTTCAGATCAACACATTTTTACTATTCACAAAGGATGAATATACCTGAAACTTTTGTCTCACGCCTCACAATCTGTATTACTGATTTATTACTACTACGTATGTTGTCCTACACAACACTCTGGAATTCCATTAATTACCAAATAATAATTGTTACTAAATGACTACAAACAGCCTAATAAGCATTTGATATCTTGCTGGTTGGAACAAATCTATTTCTATGTAAACATTGCAATAGAACCAGTTGTGACAGGATTTCAAGTGACCGATTGTTAAGCTGCAGAACAGAGGAATGTTTAATAACAGAGAACAATCCCATATGCCTCTGGCTACAACCCAACCACGACTTCATGTGCCAGGAGAGGAGCTTAGTGAGCGCTGCTGACTGGGAAACGTTTAGATACTTCCTTTGATGGATTCTCAGTAATGTACACTCATGTTTATTTGCATGAGAGGTGTGGAATCCTTCACTGATGAATTTGATTGTACACATCACTAAAACGTCCCTGTAAATTTGTTCCCATAAACCATATGTCAGCAAGCCAGAACCTTAGCAATCTAACACCTCCTCGACGGCCTGTGCCAGGAATTTACACAAAACTCAGCCACTACCTTTGTAAACAGGTGTAAAGTAACAGAATTTAAAGGGATATTTAAATGTACAAATCACATGGGCTAAATTATTAGACCATTTCATTGATGCATTGCTTATTATATCTGGCTATGTATTTAAATCTGCAAAGTGATAAAGCACATAGGTAAAGTCCCCCTCAGACAGTTTTGCAGCCCTATGAAACAAACACAGTAGCGCAGTTACTCTAAGTGCAGTATTTACTGATATAAAGTAAAAGCACATTAAAAACACACTTACAAAAAAATAAAATGATACAAGCATATTTATAGTAGCTAGGACCTCTCACCAGATCCCCATTCCGTCTGCTTATGGTAGTCTGCACTGTTGGTAGAGGAAAAGATGGACCGTCAGTGATGTACAAGTAATTCGAAAATGTAAACGAATTTGTTAGAATAAAAACAATACTGTGTCCCTCAACGCGTTTCTTCCAGGCTCGGACAGACTTTTTCAAGAAGCTATCCAGTAAAACGTGCATTGGAGATGATTAGCTGTGAAGAATCCTGCATCACTGAGAGGGTTTTGACTTTTACAACTATACTTGAAGTGTCGGCGTTTGTTGCTGACTCTATGCGGTTGTGTTCTTTGTTAAGTCTGTTATAACCGAGTGATTTGAATTGTAATAAAATATTTTAACCTGCTAGAAGTCTCTCCGATCACTTCAATATACCGAAAAGTTTTACATGGGCTTTTAAACTAAGAGCTAAGTCATAGCTCTAGTGAGTGTGAGTATATCTCCATTCCTCTGCTTATTATTATTCCTAAACAGGACTTCATTATTATCTGTTTCCCTTTCTTATAAGGGCACCTACACAGAAGAATTCTGGACTTATATCCTATTTTTGTGCACTCTAACACACTTTCTTTTTTGTATTTGTATTTATTATTTTGTGTTTTATTACAGGAATCTCACTCTTTTGGTTTATATATGTAAATATATGTATATACATACATACATACAGACAAACAAGAGATACCCAGAAACTCAGATATGTCCATGGTATATAATATATGGTACACAGTGCTATGTGCACTAAAGATCAAAAGTCCTTAGCGGGCTTATGGTAGGCAAAGGGTAACTCACCAGGGTCGCAGTTCATGCCTTTTAATTGTAGTCCAGAGTAACTCAGAACACGGTCATACATCCTATGCTGCAAACGAAGTTGGGACAACGTCTCTCTCACTTCCAATAACGCAGCTCACAGGACCTCTCCGTGGGCTCCAAAAACTCCACACAGTTTTGACGTTACCCCTACGTCACCTCCAGAGTGATCTCTCCTCCAGCCCGTATATGGATAAGGATCCGCTCCTATCACCAGCAACAGCCACAGGGTTGGATAAACTGGAAACGTAGAAACTAGGAAGTGGGATAAATCCGACACCAGTGTTTACGATAAAACAAATCCTTTATTGAATCATGAAGATTAAAAGTACACAGCAACTTATGAATTGGCATCACAGGTGCAGCACTGACAGGCTTACGCATTTCGGATGGATATCCGTAGTCACAGCCTGCTGTGCTGAACCTCACACCTGCTTAAAAATCCCATAAACAAATATGACTGGTTAAAAAACAAACCCCCTCCATGACTTTATCCAATCAAACATAGTAACACATACCCAACCCCCAGAGGTGTGTACTGCACGCCTCTTAGATAAACAAAGAGTGATTACATATGAAATCTAATATTGCAAAATTACAAAATTTGATTTAAAAGTTACAGTTATTTAGATATGAACAGGGAATAACCAATTTCAATATGTATACACAAGTATTGGAATGACTGAAATGACTATATGCATTCACGAATCATGGGGTAATAGATAATACAGCTTAGAATAGATCAATATGTATTTCTATAAATTTCTATAAAGGACCACTTGCCCCAAACGCAGAAAGCTGTGTAAATATAGGGATATATACTCAAATATATTAAATATCCCGAGTAGACTAAAGGACCGGCAGGATAACACGACCATATGAACTATGGCATGTAATAGGACTAAAGAACAGACCTCCCCAGCCCAAATACAAATTTACAAACCAAGAAAATCCTTAGATATCCACACAGAACAAGATAATGGTCACAATCGAATTATAACTAGAGTTACATATATAATGTATCCTATACACAATTAGACCATAGTACTTTGAAGGTCTAAGATCTAAATAGATCTAATACTAATAGGTAAAACATAACCTGCATAGAGTGTAAAATACAGAACTTATACAGTTAAAATCAACTACAGAGGATGTGCATTACTCCCAGTGATTCATGATATCATACCTGGAATTTAATCCCTTAGGTAGACGTGGGCATAGGGTAAAAATCCAGTAGGCTTCCCTTCTGGTTAGTAAAAGATCAATATCACCCCCACTTGTGGGTCTATGGATCTTCTCAATGGCACTCCATGTAAAACTCTTTAAGTCATTTTTATGCAGAACCCCAAAATGTTGTACTATGGGGGTTGATGCCCTTTTGATGTTAAAGGAGGAAAGGTGTTCCCTTATCTTTGTATTAAGGTCCCTTGAGGTGTGCTTGTGTGCTATCCTGGTGCGTGTAAAATGCCGAACTTAGTATGTTGTCCGCGCGATAACATATTCCCCTACAAAAGTCAATTGAGCAAAAAAAGTGGGGGGAAAACTTAACACTCTACTTGCGCGCAAACCTGATCGCATATTCTCAAGTGTGCTAACCTGACTTCAAAATATGAATGTTTCACATTCCAATTTTCTACACATAGCAAAATATGTTCTATGTATTCATAAATACATATTTCTACAGTACATATATCTGGGGTTTTTTTTTTTGCACAAATATAAAATAATACCTCTTTCTCACTGAATTAGTTTGAAGAAACAACAACAGTTTCGTGTGGAATTCTGTTAAAGGAAAGGATTGAGAACCAAGATATCATACAGGTACTGAATTTGTATGACGAAAGCACTGCAATACCCTGAGCTCTAACAAAGACAAAAGGTTACCCAGAACCCTGATATTATTCTTTTTCAGATACTTCCTAGGCCTGGCCCTGCTTATCTTCCGAGATCAGATGGGATCGGGTTCATTTAGGGCAGTGTGGCAATATGCTGAATTTGTAGCTAGATCATAATGGAAATGCAACAAACTGATAGTTTTTTCAGAAAAGTAAACTTTAAAAACTGATGTTTCGAGTAAATTGGATTAGGAAGGTAAGCATCCCTTAAAGGGACAGTACACTGTAAAATTGTTTTTCCATAAATGTATTTTAAATGACTTGTTATACCAACTGCAGAGTATAAAATATTTGAGAAATTGCATTTTCGGGTTTATTTGTGTATCTGAAGTAGCTGGTTTTGTGCTTTGAAACCACAGCCTATTACAATGGGTTGAGTTTCAGGTAATATCAGATCTCATTATGTTATCACTTTCATGTACACAGACTTGCTTCCTTATCTTATATTTGTCTGGAACACCAAAGCTCAATACATAGAGAGAACAATGGGAAATTATCATTTTATTACTTAACTATCATGCACCCCACTGAGGGTGTAATCTCTTCTGCTGGCTGTGTTTACTTAGGCTTGTCAATAGCATATACGCAAGTATCAAAACTTTCAGTATAGGTTGGGAAACCACAAGCTAAATCAGCTATTTCAAATGCTGAAATATGAGTAAAGGAGCTACTTGCAACCAATTTAATACACTCTAACAGGTAAAAAGGATAATTGGGAATAATTTAAAGGGGAGAAAGTTTTTGGGTGAACTGTCCCTTTCATTTAATATGGACATAAACTAACCTTGCTTAAAGTGCCATAACACAGGTTGAGATCTGTGGCTGTGCATATCCTAAAAGGGCTAATTAATTTAAAATAGTTTAAAAAATTGTTTAAACATTGCTGGCAAGTATTTTAAAATAAATTTCAAAAATAAGCAAAATGAATTACATAGCTAAACTGCCTGGGGCAGCTAACTCCACCCCTCTTATCAGTGTTTAGACACAGGCATTGTATTTCAACTGAGTTCACAGCTTCTAGGTATGCTCCAGCAGATAATCCCTATTCACTTTTGTATTTTACTAAAAGAACAATAAACATAGATACAGCCATAAAAAAAATTGTGTGTGTGGGGGGGAGATAGAGCTTTATAATTCAGAAACTAAAAAGAAAGGGTTAATGGCGTGGCACCGCAGTATAAATTTGCAGGTAAAGTAATTAAAGTACATATTATATTATTTTGTCTCTATCCCAACTTGTTATGTCCCTTTAAGGTAGAATAGTTCTGTATGTTCCATTCTGAAAGATGGAATTCTTAATACAAACAGTTTTGAGTTCAAGATCCAAAATTGTTCCAAAGGTATCTTTCTTCTGTGGAACAATGAAGAGATTTGATTGAAATCCCATTCCCTGTTCTTGCATTGTACTGGAATAAATATTCCCATTTATCAACAGAGGCCAAATGAAGGACCCTGAAATCTTAGACAGTTCCGTTTGGAGGCCTTGTTCTTCCTAGCAGGATTTCACACTTATAATAGACTTCACTGCTTACTTAGTAGGAGTGGTATTTAAATGCTGGAGCATATGTGCGTATGCTACTGAAATAGAAGTTTTGGAGATGAGAACTGAATTCTTATCCTGTTTCGACTTGTTCCAATAAGCATTAGGTCCCTTAGAGTAAACAATAGAAATCTTGCTATGAACAGAGGAGTCAGTTTTCTGTTCTATATATCTTAATCATGAAAGTTTCATTTTGACATGAGAGAGCCCTTTAGGGGCCATTTATTTTAAAGACATACCATGGCTCTACCAATAGTTTAGGATTTTACAAATACCATCTAGCTGTGTGGTCTCACATCCAGAAATAAATTGGAGTTGTTTTTAGATTTTTCCATAGACTTCCTGTCCTGAGGAAAAAAAGCTCCTTTATCTATTGTAACAGTAGAGATCTTTTTTCTTTGTAAAGGAAAGAGAGAATAATATAGATTTTAGGAACCATATTAAACAGTCCAGGATGTAGTCTGCTAAGGTATATACACTATCCAAAAGAATGTTTTAAAGGGACGTGGAAGCAATTATGCATTAACGTTAAGGTGCCACTTCTATTCCATTGTAATCTACCCTTACAACTCAGAGTAGTGAGGCATATTAGCCCTGAATAAGGAGACAAGATGCTGCATGCTATCATGTAAAAGGGCACTAGAAAAAAAGGAAAAAGTCTGCTGCTGTTGTGGAACAGGTAAGTGGTGTTGTATTTGTATATTAAGTGCGTATTTGGCCGGTACCAATGTTAGTTATGCAAAAGTGCAGGACACTTCAAATAGAAAGTAGTTTTCTTAGCTATGTGGTATGTGTGTGTGTGTGTGTTTGTATGTATGTATGTATGTGTGTATGTATGTGTGTGTGTATGAATGTGTGTGTTTGTGTGTCTATTTATTAGTGTGTGTATGAATGTGTGTGTATTAGTGTGTGTATGAATGTGTGTGCATGAGTGTGTGTGTGTGTATGAATGTGTGTGTTTTTGTGTTTGTATGAGTGTGTTTTTTGCGTATGTATGAGTGTGTATGTGTGTGTGTATGAGTGTGTATGAATGTGTCCGTGTGTGTGTTTGTGTGTGTATTTATGTGTGTGTATGTATGAGTGTGTATGAATGTGTTTGTGTGTGTGTATGAGTGTGTATTTGTGTATGTGTGTATGAATGTGTGTGTATGTTTGAGTGTTTGTATGTGTGTGTGTATGTGTGTGTATGTGTGTGCATATAAGTATGTGTGTGTGTATGTGTATGAATGTGTGTGTATGTTTGAGTGTGTGTATGTGTGTGTGTATGAGTGTGCATATAAGTATATGTGTGTGTATGTCAGAGACTCAGAGCTAAAGAATTTTGCAGTGCTGTAAAACAATGATGATGATAACAATAATGTCTGTTTATATATGAGTGATTGTGTGTATGTATATGTATGGACTGTACTAATGTCACTATTACAATTTACGTTATTTAAAAAAAAAAACATTACGGAGGTGACACCTACTGAACCCACTGAAGTGTGTCACATTAAAAAGTGCTGGATTTGGGGGCGGGGCCAAGCCTTGCTGGGATATGGCTGCTTTTCTGTGAAGCTCCGGAGCTGTTGCTGCTCATATAACAGGAGCCGACATGGTGGGGACCCTGACCGGCACAAAATAACACCCCTAATTGCACTTACAAGACAAGGAGCAACCCTGAACCTTCATTCTACCCCACTCACTCTCCCCTCCCTACCTGAACAGATTGAGACCCAACTCGCTAAGAAAGTCCGGTCGCCATCTTGGACCGGACCATCCTTTACTTACAGCCTCCGGAGTTCCCCTCAGCCGAGCCTCATCCAGCACCCTCCACGGTGTACACGCACAAGACCCCTGTCTCTGAGATCGCGAGACAGGATCTGAAGGCAGAAACAGCTCATCCCGTGGCATTTACAAGTGCCCGCTGTAAGTCTGACGGTGCCGCACCCAAGTGGTGCGCTAATGACCTAGAAGATACGGAGGGGTGACAGACGCAGCAAGGGCTTCAACATCAGTGAGAGCACATTCACAGGCCACGGGTAATGAGTAAAAACACTTGCAAGAATAACATTAAAACGGGGGTTGAGAGGGAGAGAGTCTTTTGCCTTTGATACGCTATACACAGGGGGCAAACTCACAATGGCTTGAAACCCCATATATAGCTTCTTAAACTAACGGCTCTTCCAGGGGTGATACCTACAAGAAATAAAACAACATTGTGATATCAGACTACAGCTGCAAGCCAACATTATAAACGCAGCTAGTCGAATTACGTCTTAGTAGCAGCCATAAATTTTGCTGCCTAGCTGAGGCCTAACAGACCCAGACATCAAGGGAAAAGGAGACACATTATTTTACACAGAGACACTCCATACTTAAAGGGACTGGGCCTATTAAAGACAAGAATAGGACTTTTTCATATAATTACTTTGGGAGGAGTGTACGACCTTGGGGGCTCCGCATTGACCACCCCATATAGTACAGGATGTCGCAACGCAAGGGGCCTAAACCAGACAAGAGCAACAAACCAGAAGTATCCACGCCTTCAGTGTCTGCCTTTTTTCAACCATCAGATACCAGTTCAGCAGAATTCTCTCAGCCACAGGAACAACCTTCCACAGAGATGCAAAAAGAATATACCCCCTTGCAATATAAATCACTATTGACCCTCCCATCACAAATTGCAGATCTCCCCTCCAAATCAGATTTCGAGTCACTAAAATCCTTTATAAAAGGCGAAATGAAGGATCTAAAAATGGACTTAAATGATATGAGCTCCAGACTTGATTACATAGAAGAGGGCCAGGAGGCGCTCAACTCCATGGTCAGCACTAACTCCCAACAACTCTCCATACAAGATTCAATGGTGAAGGCCTTACAGGAAAAACTTGAAGATCTGGACAATCGTGGGAGACGGAACAACCTTAGGATCAGAGGTATACCTGAGGAGATCTCACCAGAGCAGCTAAAACCTTATGTTAAGGACCTGTTCCACTTTTTAAATCCCAGATCACCTCCACTACTAAATGACAGTTTGTGAGTTTGTTTACTGGGCTTTCATTGTTGTAGCCCTGTTGTACGCTATTACCTGCCCTTTATTCTCCTATTTATAGCCTCTCTTCACAGGTAACTGGGCTAGTCTCATGAACATTGGTCAAAATAAAGCTTAATATATCTCATATAAACTATGTTGGGACTAGGTATTGCTAATATTAAGTTCTAATGATGATGTGACTATGATCAACACAGTCTCAGTCCCCCGTTCCCAATGTCTCCCCCTTCCCCCTACATCTCCCTCTACCTCACTCTCCACACCTTCCCCCTCCCCTCCTTCACCTCCCTCCCTCCTTTCACAGGTCCCCACCTGAAACTCCTACATATCATATGAAAAGTTACCTAGAGCTTTATGCAACACCAGTCACTCCCCAAACAAGGTGTATAGTTTTAAAAATACACTAAATGTTGGATTAGTCAATAGTTTATGTTTACCTTATTTTGTTATGCTTATATATACGGTTTATGTGATGTCTCATGCTTTTTACTGGACAATGCTCAAGTCTATCTTGAAATGAAAAATCGAACTGTGCTTGTTATATGTACCTTTATATATATAGAAATACATTAATGTCGATGGATAGGTCTAACTTCAAAATTCTCTCCCATAATGTCAAGGGGCTTAATATTCCGCAAAAGAGAACTATTGCTTTTAAAGATTATAAAAGGCTTAAATGTGATATTGTGATGCTACAGGAGACCCATTTCAGAAGGGGGCGGGAGCCCCGCGCTTCCTTTAAGAAATTTGGGACAGCATATTTCTCCTCCAATAGCTCTAAACATAATGGAGTTTGCACAATGATTAATAAAAATGTTCCCTTCCAAGTGACTTCAATAGACAGGGACAAACAGGGAAGGTACTTAATTATCTCTGGGCTATTGAACCGCAAGCCCATAACCCTAGTCAACATATACGCCCCTAGTTTGGATGCCCCTGGTTTCTTCCATCAGTTATGCAATAAACTCCTAGAGTCCCCTAAGGGTAGCCTGGTCGTAGGGGGCGATCTCAATGTTGCCCTAGATCCAACATTGGACTGCTCGGCTGGCAAGTCAGCTGTCCCCACTAAGACCTTGAAATTCATTAGGTCCAAGTTAACTACCCTGGCCATACACGATGTCTGGCGACTCCACCACCCACATGAAAAAGACTTCACCTTTTACTCACACTTTGTCTTGGAGCTGTCAGGCTCTGTTATGGATGTTTTTAAATCGTTTCCAATAAAGCACGCACTTTGATTTCATGTAATGCCTTGTAGTCCTGCCTGGTCGTTTGTTTACCTTTTACTCACACCCACACCAAAGCTATTCTAGAATAGACTACATGCTAACAGATGTTACTAGTTTAGTTCATGCCCGTCATTCTGAAATACACCCTATAACGTGGTCCGACCATGCCATGGTTAGTTGTACATTTAATTTCCCTATAGATGCCAGTCAATCACTATCCTGGAGATTAGACAAATCTCTTTTAAAGGACCCACTGTTACGGATTCACCTAACTAGGGCCATCGAAGACTACTTTAAGATAAATAATACCCCGGATATGTGCCAGCAACACATATGGAATGCTCACAAGTGCGTTCTCAGGGGTGAGCTAATTGCTCTAAAAGCAGCCAGAATAAAACAACAACAATACTACTTAACATCCCTACTTACTGACTTAAATAAACTCCAAGAAATACACAAACTATTTCCAAAAGACCAATCTCTCCTAGATAGTCTAGAACATAAACGATTACAGCTCAACTGTTATCTAGGGAAAGAGGCTAAACGCAATGCACTCTTAATTAAAAAAACATACTATGAAGGCGCTAACAAACAAGGCAGACTCCTAGCCAGGCAGCTTAGAAGAAAAAACCCTCAGTAGATACATCCTACACATTAAGGACGATAAGGGGAACGACTGGCACACATTAAAAGACATAGCAGACAGTTTTAGGTGCTACTACCATTCACTATATAACTTGTCCACAGACGAACATCCCTCAGCAAATACGGCCATTCAAGGCTACCTGACACAATTGCATTTACCCCAAATTAGTGACGAACAGAGGACCAATTTAGACGCTCCCATCTCAAATGAAGAGATTAAATTAGCTATAAAATCATTGAAAGCGGGTAAATCCCCAGGCCCAGACGGATTTAGCAACACCTACTACACAACATTCAGAGATGTCTTGACACCGCATCTTCTGGCATACTTCCAAAGTATAGATCAAGATAATCCCTTTCCCCCTACAGCCCTAGAAGCCAACGTCACATTAATCCCAAAGCCAAATAAATCTACTTTATCCATTTCTAACTATAGACCGATCTCTCTTCTGAATTCAGATATAAAGATTTTCGCTAAAATCATTGCCAATAGACTCAATTTAATTTTGCCCCATATTATACATCATGGCCAAGTTGGCTTCATACCATATCGAGAAGTAAGGGACAACACAGTGCGCAGCTTACACCTACTATGGCATGCTAAGACGAATCATATCCCCTCTCTCTGGATTTCCACCAATGCCAAAAAGGCCTTCGACAGAGTCGGATGGCCTTTTCTAGAAGCAACATTGCGGGCCTATGGCTTTGGCGATAAAATATTACACAGAATCTTTGCGTTATATAACAAACCAAGTGCCAGAATTGCCCTTAACGGAGTCCTATCACCCCCGTTTCAGATTACAAATGGCACAAGGCAAGGCTGCCCCTTGTCTCCCCTGCTTTTCACATGCCTCATTGAAACTTTAGCGACCAAAATTAGATCCAACAGAAAAATCCAGGGCTTGAGGGTGGGAGGGGAAGAATACAAGTTGTCTCTTTTCGCGGACGACATCCTATTTACCCTATTGGCACAAGTAGAATCAATCCCTCACTTACTTGAGGAATTGGAGATTTTTCATAACCTCTCTAATTACAAAATTAATCAAAATAAATCTGAAATGCTAGGGGTGGCCATCAATTCTCCAATGGAAGAAATGATCACTAAAATATGCCCATTTAAATGGAACAAAGATTCACTAAAATATCTAGGGATACATTTAACAGACAATCTTGAATTGCTGCACAAGTTGAATTACTCAACCATAAAAACTGACTTAATGTGAGACCTCTCATCCTGGACCAGGAAACGTTTGTCCTGGTTAGGGAGGATAAACACAATTAAAATGAACATTTTCCCAAGACTGCTCTACATTATGCAGACCCTCCCCATTCAACTCCCCAGCACATACATACCACAGATGCAACAGTTGTTTAGTTTGTTCATTTGGAACAGACGTCCCCCCAGGATAAACAAACTCATAATGTCCCGTCCTACAACCCAAGGAGGCTTGGGAGTTCCAAACATTGACACATACCGGAGGTCTATATTTCTCCAGAGAATCCTTGACTGGAGGATTCATAGGGAACATAAGAGATGGGTCTCATTGGAGGAGAACCTTAGCCCTGGTCTTAATCTCCCTTCTATATGCTGGAACCCAGACTTCCAGGTACTCTTCAAACAAATTAATAACCCGATTACACAAGAAGCACTGAGAATTTGGGATTCTTCTAACAGGATAAACCCATATATATCCTCCTGCCCAGGTCCCTTAACATCACTTCTCACAATAAACGAGTTTTCCCTGTTAACTCTAACTAGGGGCTCAGGGATACAATATAAAGACACAGACGTCCCACTCCTGACCCTAACTAATAATGACCAGATGAAATCTCAAGGACAACTAATAGAAACAGGTCATAATTGGGCCAGCAATTGGTTCACATACAGAAGGGTGCACCATTACATCACAACACATCAACAACACCTAAACATGTTACGACCACTGACTAACATTGAGAAAATATACACATCTACACCACCAGTTAAACATAGCCTCTCCTATATCTACAACATTATTACACAGCTGCCACCGGGTAACCTACCACGCTCCATCGAGATGTGGGAGAGGGAACTGGGGGTCACCATCACGCCTCAGGCAGCGACAAATATTTTTCATAATACCAAATCTGCCTCTATGTCAGCATCTATCAAAGAAATTAATTATAAAATACTACATGGGTGGTATTTGACCCCTAGGAGAATCCACAAACTTTTTCCGCAGACCAATAATCGCTGCTGGAGGTGTGGACATGTTGGTAGTGGCATGAGTCACAGGTGGTGGTGGTGGTGGTGCTCCCAGATAAACTCGTTATGGCGAACAATAATTGTAGAAATAGAACACATTTTTCAAACTAGCCTCCCATTGGACCCCCTTGTGTGGTTATTAAATAAATCAATCAAACTATCCCAACCTCATTTTAAACCTCTGCTAAAAATTATGACGAATAGCTTAAAAGTGCTGATAGCGCAAAACTGGAGATCATCAGAGATTCCCTCACTGGCCCTGTGGCGCAGCAAGGTCACAGATTTGATCGAACTAGAGGAGTATGGCTCCTATTTGCAAGATAAAAGGGAACAATTCATAGAATTACAAATAACATGGGTAAATTATATCAAATCCAACAAGCCCCAACCTAGTCCACTCGACAACGCATAGAGGCTTTCTGACTGGTTATATAGATAGAACTTGTCCAAGCATAAGCGCAGCCTATGAATAATATTTTCAGGTAGACTTTAGTATATAAAGAGATAAGCACTGAGATGTCTTTATTACTGTCATTGTCAGTTTGGTATTGTTTTAGGAAAAAGGTAAAAACAAGAATCTAGGATGCATGGTTTTTGCTTTGTATTGCTTTGTATCTTTCCCTGTAAGATTGACTATGCGATTGTTATTACTGTATTTTTCCTTTTTTGTTTTGTCGATCTCTTTGTATCATGGATTCTTAATAAAAAGTTTTTGAAAAAAAAGTGCTGGAATTATACAAAAACAATGTGAAAGAATGATGTGGAACGTACTGCAATAAGCATGTGAACCAAACTGTGATTAACCACTCAAGACGTAAACTGCATAGATAACAGTTTTAAAAAGACATAAAACTCAAATTTTTTCTTTCATGATTTTAGATAATGCAAACAATTGTAAAACTGTAACAGACTCCGCTACCCCGACTCGGTTAGCTCAGCCCAAGAAGGTCTTTCCTGTACCTGGAACCTGTAGCTGTAGAGTGGCAAAGTGATTATAGCAAGTAGCTCACCCTAATAACCAGGACAAGACCAGTATTAAGGTGAAACCCGAACGACATTTATTGTGAAAAACACACAGCTTATATACACACCATCTTGATAAGGAGCCGTATCTGATCCCGCACTTCCCGCCCTCCAGACAGGCTGGCGTCTCCATAGGAGCCATAGTCACATAGAGACCCCACAATAGCTAGGTCGCAGTTTCAGGGTGATCCCAGGGGAGCGGTGACCATTCCAGAGTGTTAATAATCTGCCTGCCCCCAACATCGCCAGAACCCTACATTATATTTATTAACCCCCTAATCTGCTGCCCCAATGTCCGCCGCAACCTACCTACACTTATTAACCCCAATCTGCCGCCCCCAACGTCCGCTGCCACTATAATAAAACATATTAACCCCTAAACTGCCACACTCCCACCTCGCAAAGATTAGTTAAATATTATTAACCCCTAATCTGCCGGCCCTAACTCGCCGCCACCTACCTACATTTAATTAACCCCTAATCTGGCCCCCCCAATGTTGCCACCAACTTATATTAAAGTTATTAACCCCTAAACCAAAGTCTAACCCTAAACCTAACACCCCCTAACTTAAATATAATTAAAAGAAATACGAATAAAAATTCCTATCATTATCATTAACTAAGTAATTCCTATTTAAAACTAAATACTTACCTATAAAATAAACCCTAAGCTAGCTACACTATAACTAATAGTTAACATTCAAAGGCGTAACTAGAAACCTCAGGGCCCGGTGCAAGGAATCCATGAAGGCCCCCCCCCCCCCCTCCCTCCCAAAATTTTTTTTGATTTTGAAACTCTTTGTTTTGCGCTATATATAGATATATATATTATATATTATATATAAATAACACACACACACATATACATACTATAGGTATGGGATATCACAAGCCTAACCCACCAGCCTATTACTATATTTACCTGTGTGTGTACTTGTCTGAATAGAGAAGCCTTGGTGATATTTAAGTATATTGAGCCATTCACTTTCCAGGTATGATGACCACACTTTTTGCTATTTTTTTAACCAAAGCACCAGCTTTATCATAACCTCCCACATTTAATTGAGCCAAAGAGGGACACTTTTCTCCCCTTTAACAGAGCTCCGCTAGCCGCCCCCCACAAATAGAGGGGACACAAATATTTACACACACACATATTATACATACTAATACACACATATTTACACTCTTACACACACACACACACATTTACACACACTCATACATATTTATATACGCACACACTGATAAACACATAATCACACACACACTTACACCTACACATATATACATTCACACACTCATACACATTTATACACACATTGATAAACACATAATCACACACACACACATATTCATATACATTCTGACAGCTCCCTTATCATATGGCTAGTTATTAACTATTGACTAGCCAATTAGTGCTGTGTCATGCACAACTCCACAGGATAACAATGTTATCTACTGTATATGGCACAGAAACTGTATAAGACTGAGTGGGGGGAGGGTACTTTTGGAAAATTGTAAAAATTGTGTGTTTAAATGTATTACGTTATGGGGGGGGCGGAGCTAGCCACTACAGAGAAGAAACACACATTTCATGAGCTCCAGAGAAAATAAACTGATTTGGGGGTAAAAGAAATAGTTTTCAACTAAATTCCAGATCTAGGACTTCACTAAGACAGAGCAATCTGTGTAGAAACCTGTGTGAGGAGTTTTGGAACTTTTTGTGGCTTGTGAGTGCCGTGTTGCGGCCCGCTTTGTGGGGAGGGCCAACATTGAGCGCTCAATTATGGAGGACTTTTATCGTCAGGTCTTGGCCTTGTTGACAGCTTTGCAGAGAGAACGCATAATAATCTGTATAACCTGCACTTTGTGAGCAATATTGAGGAATCTACAGAAAACTGATGTGTTGCATATAATGACGACTACCATGTGCTATACAGCAATCACAGACGCTGCTGGATACTGTCGAACACATGGAGGAACCAACTGAGGAACATGACGGCCTACCTGAGACTATGCTGATCGGAATCTCTCACTTGAATAAACGGCACATGGAGAGAGCGTTACCTAAACCCCGGTTTACACATCTACAGACCGACAGATGATACTGACCCTAATTGCGCCGGTCCGGTTTCCTTGTTGCACCAGAAATTACCCCAGCAACAACTATTAGCCTTACCTAGCGCTTGAGCGAGCTATGTGATACAGGTACCATTGTGTTGATGTCAACCCTGACCCCACAACTCACATGGTTTAGCATCGGACATGAGTTTTGGGGCACTGGGGCACAATTGCACCCCCGATTTTGCCGGCTCCCAGTCACGGATCTAGCCAGGTGAGAATTTCTGGTTTGTGGCCATGTGTGCAGAGAAGCGCTTCAACAAAATGGCAGGGATTAACAGCCCGACCGACTGTCAAGAATTCATGCACCCCAAAGTATTCCTGTTGTTAACATGGCGTACATTATCGATCCTGCGGTGGGATCCAGGAGGTCTCTCTCTTCTTTTTTTTTCTTATTATCTCTGCAGCACAGCTGGCAATGGCTAAAACATCAGGGTTCCTTGGAGTAAGCGAAGGATAAAATCTTTATGTATTTAGGACTCCCTTTGACTGTGCTCTGGGACATAGAACTGGTATTATCACAAGCCAATATTGTTGTTAGAGGTGAATTGCACTCTGTTTATACAGGGAGTGCAGAATTATTAGGCAAGTTGTATTTTTGAGGATTAATTTTATTATTGAACAACAACCATGTTCTCAATGAACCCCAAAAAACTCATTAATATCAAAGCTGAATAGTTTTGAAGTAGTTTTTAGTTTGTTTTTAGTTATAGCTATTTTAGGGGGATATCTGTGTGTGCAGGTGACTATTACTGTGCATAATTATTAGGCAACTTAACAAAAAACAAATATATACCCATTTCAATTATTTATTTTTACCAGTGAAACCAATATAACATCTCAACATTCACAAATATACATTTCTGACATTCAAAAACAAAACAAAAACAAATCAGTGACCAATATAGCCACCTTTCTTTGCAAGGACACTCAAAAGCCTGCCATCCATGGATTCTGTCAGTGTTTTGATCTGTTCACCATCAACATTTCGTTGCAGCAGCAACCACAGCCCCTCCAGACACTGTTCAGAGAGGTGTACTGTTTTCCCTCCTTGTAAATCTCACATTTGATGATGGACCACAGGTTCTCAATGGGGGTATCAGATCAGGTGAACAAGGAGGGCCATGTCATTAGATTTTCTTCTTTTATACCCGTTTCTTGACAGCCACGCTGTGGGAGTACTTGGACGCGTGTGAATGAGCATTGTCCTTGCATGGAAAATATGTTTTTCTTGAAGGATGGCAGACTTCTTCCTGTACCACTGCATTGAAGAAGGTGTCTTCCAGAAACTGGCAGTAGACTGGGAGTTGAGCTTGACTCCATCCTCAACCCGAAAAGGCCCCACAAGCTCATCTTTGATGATACCAGCCCCAAACCAGTATTTCCACCTCACCTTGCTGGCGTCTGAGTCGGGACTGGAGCTCTCTGCCCTTTACCAATCCAGCACGGGCCCATCCATCTGGCCCATCAAGACTCACTCTCATTTCATCAGTCCATAAAACCTTAGAAAAATCAGTCTTGAGATATTTCTTGGCCCAGTCTTGACGTTTCAGCTTGTGTGTCTTGTTGAGGTGGTGGTCGTCTTTCAGCCTTTCTTACCTTGGCCATGTCTCTGAGTATTGCACACCTTGTGCTTTTGGGCACTCCAGTGATGTTGCAGCTCTGAAATATGGCCAAACTGGTGGCAAGTGGCATCTTGGCAGCTGCACGCTTGACTTTTCTCAGTCATGGGCAGTTTATTTTTGCGCCTTGGTTTTTCCACACGCTTCTTGCGACCCTGTTGACTATTTTGAATGAAACGCTTGATTGTTCGATGATCACGCTTCAGAAGCTTTGCAATTTTAAGAGTGCTGCATCCCTCTGCAAGATATCTCACTATTTTTGACTTTTCTGAGCCTGTCAAGTCCTTCTTTTGACCCATTTTGCCAAAGGAAAGGAAGTTGCCTAATAATATGCACACCTGATATAGGGTGTTGATGTCATTAGACCACACCCCTTCTCATTACAGAGATGCACATCACCTAATATGCTTAATTGGTAGTAGGCTTTCGAGCCTATACAGCTTGGAGTAAGACAACATGCATAAAGAGGATGATGTGGTCAAAATACTCATTTGCCTAATAATTCTGCACTCCCTGTATGTGATTTAGAGTTTAAAGTTTTTTTGGGGTTTTTTTGGGTTTTTTTCAGCCATACCCTGGATTATGCAAGAGTTTTATAAAAAGTTTTCCTATAATTAGTTTTGTGGCATGGGTCTGACTTGCTACTAGCTATAGTACTAATTGAAGCTCACTCTATCTATTTACTCTATATTTAGTTGCTGGATTGTTGATTGAGAGACTTCTCTATACGTCTGTGGATAATCCCAACTTACCCTGCTCTTCAGATAATGAGGCTTATAATCCTAAAATATATACCTATAACTCTATTTAATTGTATTTTAAAGGGTTTCATAGTAATATCAAGACCTGAAAGTTGTTATGTTAGTTTATATTTTCAATATTATTGTGCTCCTATTTAGCATACAGTACTGTTTTTGCATACGCTAGTAACTATATGTAGCCATTATTGCCTGACCTGCTTAAGTCAGAAGCTTATAACTATTAGTTGCGACACTATTGTCTGGAATGAGGTATAGTACTGACCCATACACTTATTTACGCGTTACAAACAGGCAGGTACTGTTTTATACATATTTTGCTGTTTATAGAGGCCAGTAGTATAGTTATTTTTAGTTCATTGTAGGTAGCTACTGCTTTTAGTTTAGCTATCAGACACTGTGAAATAGATATTAACTTTCACTACTAGGGAGCTGCAGTGGTTGGGTACAATGATCCTCTAACGGAGTACACGTTTCTCAATTTAGTTGACCTGTCTTTGGGTATAGGGCCCGTGCCTAGGTGACAAGGTCTACACATATAATAAAGAAAATGTTCTCCCTATATTTCAGATCAGACGTAACCACATCTTGGCCTAGAGCTAACTTTGACCCTTTATCACATTTTCTACTCGCAACACTATTCATGTATTTCATCTCTATAAAAGCAATAGCAGATTCAAAACTCTTTGCAGGGATTGCTCTTGATATGCACATGTCGCTCACTGCTAACTGGGCTCCTCCTTTTGTCATAGTCCCCAAAATGTACGTAGATATTACACTAAACTGCCTCTACTTTTTATTTAACTATTGCTTCACTACATGCAGTCGGAAGTCTGTGCTTTCAATAATTTAATTAATATACACCATATTAAAATATCGTACTCCAGCCCCGGAGAACACTTTAATTTTCAAATTCATTTAGCGGCCAACGTTTTCTCAGGCTATTGCTCATAATATTCCCCCAGTTGATTAAACAACCACAGTAAAATAAGCTTATGGAGCTCCTCTGGCCAATGGGCTTTATAAAAGCCTGCGCCCTTTCTTTCTATATTTTTGGTCTCCTACCCCCCCGCATGTGTTTTATTTTGACATATGCGAGTATCTCAAGGGTGCTCTGGGTTTCCCCCCAGTAGTTACTCTCGCGGTTTTCCTCGTAATATGCAGCAATTTTCCCCTATGTTCACCCAATTAAGTGTATATGTTTTACAATCATAAGCTTAAGCTACTAGGTATAAGGTATACAAATATATTTATTTTGACAGTGGATAATAAGAATTGCATATTCTTTTTTTCTTTTTCACAATCTTGTGTTACGCATTTGAAACAAATACTGTTCTATTTAAAATATTTCAATCTTATAGAAATGTAATTGCTGTCGTGAACATCCCCCCTATCTTATGTGAACCAATAGCCTCTAATAATCAGTATATCTTTGCTATACGCTTATAACTTTGTTTTAGGTTGCTATATGTATGGGTGTTAATGATTTTTTCTTATTTTTTTCTTATTTGTTTTTTGAAAATGTGAGTTCACAGTTTTCCTCCTCTATGCAACAAAAATAGCAAATGTGAGGTTTATTACAGTATTTTTTTTGTGCATAACTGTGATGTAACAGACTTGCTTGTTTTGCGACAATTTGAATGATATGTTTCTTTTCTGCACATGTACCTGAATGATTGAAACTCTTCACGTTGTTATTTTATACACACCTCAATAAAAATTATTTAAACAAAAAAAAAAATGTATTACGTTATATTTAATATATAAGGAACAGGGGATCTTCAAAGCCTAATGTTTTCTATTATTTATATAAACCATTATGGGATTATACAAACAACAGAAAATCAGCGCTAATCAACTGCAATTAATCAAGTCTTCAGTATAAATATAAATTTAAATTTTAAAATATAAAAATTTAAAATATTTAAAATATAAAAGGACCCTCTTCAAGTTGAAGTTAAAATTTGAAATTTAAAATACCCAAATCCATAAAGGGTTAATCTCTCATCAAAAATCCATAAAGGGTTAATCTCTCATCAAAAGGAAAAATCCAAAATATACAAACAAGGCATACAATATAGTAAAATACAATATAAGAAGTAGTTACAATATAAAAAGCGAAATAAAAACAAACTTAAGCAAACCTAAAATCCAAATGTGTTTCCAGTAAAAAGTCCCCTATACGTTAGAACTAATGTCCGGTTCTTAGAATGGTCCTAGGTAGTACCCAAACAGATGCAGCTTCCTTTCGGTGATAATTTCTGTAATCACCGAGTTGAGGCAAAACTAAAACAAGAAGCGTAGAAGTAGCGCAAAAAAATTTGCGCTTCTTCAACGCTTCTTGTTTTACCATTATGGGATTACACTGTCACCGTGCCCCCGCGCCCCCCCCCTTCAGTCTCAGCACTGACTGAGCAGCTTAACTTAGCTTATGATATGGAGCAGACGCTTACCTGAGGTTGAACGGATTTTCACAGTTCCACTCCGTTCTCCTCAGTAGTCTGTCACACTGGCTCTGGCTGTGAGCTGCTGCTGTGCTGGCCTGCCGCGCTAGCAAGGGAGGGACACCCACTGGACCCAGGACAGGTCCCAGACCTTCCCACGCCACACAGACTCCTGCTAGCTGCTACTGACTCTGCTGCACCGCAGAGATACATGTGCGTGCAGGCAGTGCAGCCATCAGTACTCAGGCGGGAGAATAGAAGTCAGAGATCAGTGCGCGTGCGCGGCCAAAATGGAAAGTTCCGGCCGGGCAGCGCAGCAGAGAGCACGCCACCCGCCGTCCAGTAGACTCACAATAAGTTAGTACTAGTAGTATACAAAACAAACACTGACAATTGTGGCAACAGTGGCATCTAAAAATAACATCAATGATCACCTAAAAATAAAAAATGAATAATAAAAAAAAACAACCACCTGCCTTGTTGGGCCCCCCTGTTTGGGAGATCTGCTGGGCCCGGTCGCAATGGCGACCCTTGCATCAACGTTAGTTACGCCCCTGGTTACATTGTATCTAGCTTAGGGTTTATTTTTATTTTACAGGCAACTTTGTATTTATTTTAACTAGGTAGAATAGTTACTAAATAGTTATTAACAATTTACTAACTACCTAGCTAAAATAAATACAAAAGTACCTGTAAAATAAAACCTAACTTAAGTTACAATTACACCTAACACTACACTATAATTAAATTCCCTAAATTAAATACAATTAAATAAAATTATCTAAAGTACAACCCCCCCCACTAAATTACAGAAAATAATAAACAAATTACAAGATTTTTAAACTAATTACACCTAATCTAATCCCCCTAACAAAATATAAAAGCCCCCCCAAAATAAAAAAGCCCTACCCTACACTAAATTACAAATAGCCCTGAAAAGGGCCTTTTGCGGGGCATTGCCCCAAAGTAATCAGCTCTTTTACCTGTAAAAAATATTTACAAATCCCCCCCCAACATTAAAACCCACCACCCACACAACCAACCCTACTCTAAAAACCCACCCAATACCCCCTTAAAAAAACTAACACTAACCCCTTGAAGATCACCTTACCTGGAGAAGTCTTCATCCAACCGGGCCGAAGTCCTCAACGAAGCCGGGAGAAGTCTTCATCCAAGCCGGTGAAGTGGTCCTCCAGACGGGCAGAAGTCTTCATCCAGACGGCATCTTCTTTCTTCATCCATCCAGCGCGGAGCGGTCCATCTTCAAGACATCCGACTCAGAGCATCCTCTTCATCCGACGGCTCTTCTGGAATGAAGGTTCCTTTAAATGATGTCATCCAAGATGGCGCCCCTTCAATCCAATTGGCTGATAGAAATCTATCAGCCAATCAGAATTAAGGTAGAAAAAATCCTATTGGCTGATGCAATCAGCCAATAGGATTGAGCTGGCATTCTATTGGCTGTTCCAATTAGCCAATAGAATGCGAGCTCAATCCTATTGGCTGATTGCATCAGCCAATAGGTTTTTTTCTACCATAATTCCGATTGGCTGATAGAATTCTGTCAGCCAATCGGAATTGAAGGGATGCCATCTTGGATGACGTCATTTAAAGGAACCTTCATTCCAGAAGAGCCGTCGGATGAAGAGGATGCTCTGCATCGGATGTCTTGAAGATGGACCCGCTCTGCGCCGGATGGATGAAGATAGAAGATGCCGTCTGGATGAAGACTTCTGCCGTCGGGAGGACCACTTCATCCGGCTTGGATGAAGACTTCTCCCTGCTTCATTAAAGACTTTGGCCCGGATGGATAAAGACTTCTCCCAGTAAGGTGATCTTCAAGGGGTTAGTGTTAGGTTTTTTTAAGGGGGTATTGGGTGGGTTTTAGAGTAGGGTTGGTTGTGTGGGTGGTGGGTTTTAATGTTGGGGGTGGATTTGTAATTTATTTTACAGGTAAAAGAGCTGATTACTTTGGGGCAATGCCCCACAAAAGGCCCTTTTAAGGGCTATTTGTAATTTAGTGTAGGGTAGGGCTTTTTTATTTTTGGGGGGCTTTTTTATTTTGTTAGGGGGATTAGATTCGGTGTAATTAGTTTTAAAAATCTTGTAATTTGTTTATTATTTTCTGTAATTTAGTGTTTTGCTTTTTTTGTACTTTAGATAATTTTATTTATTTGTATTTAATTGTATTTAATTTAGGGAATTAATTTAATTATAGTGTAGTGTTAGGTGTAATTCTAACTTAGGTTAGGTTTTATTTTACAGGTACTTTTGTATTTATTTTAGCTAGGTAGTTATTAAATAGTTAATAACTATTTAGTTACTATTTGTACCTAGTTAAAATAAATACAAACTTGCCTGTAAAATAAAAATAAACCCTAAGCTAGCTACAATATATCTATTAGTTATATTGTAGCTATCTTAGGGTTAATTTTATGGGTAAGTATTTAGTTTTAAATAGGAATTATTTAGTTAATTATAGTAATTTTTATTTTAAATTATATTTAAGTTAGGGGGGGGTTAGGGTTAGACTTAGATTTTAGGGTTAATAACTTTAGTATAATGGCGGTGACTTTGGGGCGGCAGATTAGGGTTGATAAATGTAGGTAGGTGCCGGCGATGTTAGGGAAGGCAGATTAGGGTTAATAATATTTAACTAATGTTTGCGAGGCGGGAATGCGGTGGTTTAGGGATTAATACATTTATTATAGTGGCGGCGATGTCCGGTTCGGCAGATTAGGGATTAAAACCGGGAGGGCCTCGGTTTAGGGGCTAATAGGTAGTTTATGGGTGTTAGTGTACTTTTTAGCACTTTAGTTAAGAGTTTTATGCTACGGCGTTGTAGTGTAAAACTCTTAACTACTGCCTTTAAAATGCGGTACCCAGTGGTTGACAGGAGAGGGTCTACCGCTCACTTTTTGGCAGACTCGTAATACCGGCGCTATGCAAGTCAAATTGAACAAAGAGATACGCAATTTACGTAAGTGGATTTGCGGGTATTTCCAAGTTTTGGCCAAAATGTGAGCGGTACAACCCTGTACCTGCAGGACTCGTAATACCAGCGGGCGTTAAAAAGCAGCGTTAGGACCTCTTAACGCTGCTTTTTAAGTCTAATGCACAACTCGTAATCTAGCCGTTTGTATTTAAATATACTGCAAGGAAGTATTCAGTGCTGATGAAAAATAATTAATGGCCCTTTAAATGCATTAACATTATTTTTATCTGGATGTGTAAATGTTACTTCATTCCAGTGTAAGATCTTGGCACATATCATATTCTCCTTTATGTCAACATTGCAAAATAAATTGTGTGTGTGTATTTTCTGGATTTCAAAATGACTGCAGCACTGTTTATTTCTTCCACAATTGATCACATTTTTCTGGGTGTAACTGAGCTGCTTGTTAATTACAAGCAGAGATATATCCTGAGGGTACAGCAGGTATTAAAAAATAAATAAAAAATTGGCTTATATGAATGTTTTTCCTGGCTGTGTGGACACAGATAGGATGTGTCAATCATCAGTTATGTCGGAGGATTAAAAGCTTTATAAAGGGTTATGAAAAAGTCGGACGCACCAGCAATTTTTTTTTCTGGGCTACTGTTTTCAATATGAGCAATATACAGGGCCCGATGGAGATAAAAAAATAGTCTATGGAAAAAAATAAATAAAGGTCCTGATGATCAAAAGCTCTTCTCTCTGGCGAGATTATAAAGTCCTGTCCAGTACTGGAAGGTCCAGACATTTTAGAATGCAAATTTTAGCTTGAGGGTTTGGTATCTCATTGGTATCTCATTATGCAGGTTATGGTGTAAGGGAGAGATACGTACATCCTATATTATAAAAGGCCAAGTATAATTGTCTGATGCAGTCATGCGCAGTAGAGACTGCGTGAGACAAATATCCCTGGCCTTAAACGACCAACGCCGATACCCAGTAGAGACTGACCGAGACAAGCATAAGAACAGTGCTGGTTGTTAAGCCCTGGGCCTCACTCTGCCGCTAATTTAAAAGTAGTGTAGGGCACGAGTGGGGGTAGTGCAGAATAGTCTGCAAGCGGCACCGGTGGTGCCGATCGTTGGTGGTGGAAGAGGGTTAGGGAGGGAGGCGGGTGAGTGGCCCATCGCTGGAGGGGCGGGGAAACAGGTGGGACCGCTACACGACAGAAAAATGTATGCTAAGAGCGGCTGTGTAGGGGGAAGTGTTATGAATCATTTTAATTAAAACAATTATTCGAATGAATGCACTACTTTTAAGATTTTCCAAATATACAGTATATTCATTATTCTTTAAATAAAGTGTATTACCAATAGTGCACTGTGAAGCCGCTAATCTTATTCTTTAGAGACTGTGCACTGTTGAAGCCGCGCTAATAAGAATACTAGTGCAGCAGATCCAGAGCCTTCTCTTGCGCAGACAGGGGGCGCTCTAATCTGACCTTCTTCACAGAGTCCCATAATAAGTGAATTAGCCCCATGACTCTGTGAAGAAGGGTCAGATTAGTGCCCCCCCCACCACACATGCTCTAAAAGAAAAGGTAGTTTATCACAGACTCTGGGAATCCGCAGCACTTGTAATACCTATTAGCGAGGCCCTTTAGTCTAGAAGAAGAATAGGATTAGCGCGGTGTCCCCATGGCGCTACAGGTAAGTAACTAAAGGTCACAGAAGTAAGAGAACATTTACATTCATTTGTAACGAAAAGGAATGTAAAATATTAACAAAATATGTTGGTTCTGTATAGGGTGTTTGCTCCAAGGAGAGCTCCCAAGTACACTTACTAGTGCTGAAAAACGTGAGGAATCAGATCAGATTCACTTTTATTGAAAAAAACTTATACTGAAACAGAGCAATGAGTATACCTTAGGCAATGCTTTGCTTCGATTAATAAGGGCTCGTTAGTTTTTTAAAGATGGCATACAAGGGCTAGGAAGATAGATCACTGTAAATACAGCAGGAATGTCATCAGGTGACAAAACATTTTGTGGAAGAAGTTTTAGCAAAGTCTCCTTCCAACAGCTGCTTGTTCAATTCTTTGTTATGCTTAAAAGCAGCTCTGCTCACAAATCTGTCCGGTTGTTTTCAAATCTAATTTGCATACTGGTCTAATCATTTTTTCACTTGCTCACAACCCATGAGCATCATTCTAGACTATGTCAATCTAGTTTTCAATCTGATCTCAGTTCTGAACTAATCAACTGCTTCTCACTTCATCTCCTAATCTAACTCTCTGGGGCCCATTTAACAAGCTCCATAGGGAGCTGGTGGGCCCGTGTTTCTGGCGAGTCTTCAGACTCGCCAGAAACACCAGTTATGAAGCAGCGGTCTAAAGACCGCTGCTCCATAATCCTGTCCGCCTGCTCTGAGCAGGCGGACAGACATCGCCGCAATTCAACCCGATCAAGTACGATCGGGTTTATTGACAGCTCCCTGCTGGCGCGAGTCAGGAGGGGGCGGCGTTGCACTAGCAGCTCTTGTGAGCTGCTGGTGCAATGCTGAATATGGTGAGCGTATTGTTCTCTGTATTCAGCGAGGTCTGGCAGACCTGATCCGCACTGTCGGATCAGGTCCACCAGACCTTGTTAAATATAGGCCTATGTCTCTCTTTCTTTCTCTTACACTTGCTTCAGTTCTGTTACGGCCATCTCTCTATACACACCTAACGCTCAACAAGTCTCAGCACTATTTGTTTTGTTTTTAAATGCTGTGAACAGTATATGAAACATGCAGAAATGTAGCTATTTTCCCTGCACAGTGTTTTGATAAACAACTGTATGTCTGTGTTAGTCATAATAAAGGTGAGTTTCCCTTAGCGTTATGCAATACTGTGAGCCTATTCTGCTATGTCAAGAATTATTGGCCAAGCATTCAGGTAACCTGCAATATTATTTCTAAAATAAAATTTAACACTTTTGCTCTAGTGATAACACTGCCAGAAATCAAGATTGTGCATGCGCAGCTTAGGTTGAAAGTAAAAATTCTTGCTCATGAGCAAAACCTGATTCACGTTAACTGAAGGACTTCGGATATGGTGACATATTCTCTCCATAGACTTCAATGCACAGTAAAGCCCACAGCGCTATACCTTATAGAACTTATTACTATTTCACATCCCACTGTTCTTCACCTACAGGAAAATGTTTTATTTTTTATTTTTAAATAGATATATATAGAAATATCTATTTGAAAATACAAAGAACATTTTCACCTAAAGAACTTTGGAATGTTAAATATTTACAGTGAACAGTGAATACACAGTAAAACATTATTTAATATAATTAAGGAATTATTATTTAGACACACACACCACATATATATATATATATATATATATATATACATACAACACACAGAGAAAGTCCAGCACTCACTTACAAGCTCTCAGCTAAAATTTAAAAGCAAAAATGGAAAGGTTAGTTACCACATTTGGCCAAATGGGACAAGCCCAGGTACCACATCAAGGTCCTTTCCAATGCCTGGGACCCTAAAACAGCCACACAATTCAAGCTCTCAAATCCAAACAAACTGGGAACAAGGGAAGGGTGCACAGACTTATGTAATCACCCTAGATATATACAAAACACGGAAGGGGACTGCACTCTCATAACGGACTGGGTACAAATCCCATGACCCTGCAACATGCTCAGCCCTGGGTTAATTTGTTTTGTAATTTTCCCTATGGTTCTTGCACCCAGACCTGTCTGGGTTTAGCTGCCTGTGACTCTGGGGACAGCACAGCTTCCTGTGAGTGCCCGTGAGCACCCAGGGCTGAACATGTTGCAGGGTCATGGGATGTGTACCCGGTCCGGTATGAGAGTGCAGTTCCCTTCTGTGTTATATATATATATAAATATATATAAATATTTTGTATTATCATTTATATGACTAATTTGAGCAGATAGTGTTTTTTAAGTGTAAATGTTGATTTTAAAGTATTTATGTTGTGTTTGGTGCAACTTTTATTTTAGCCCTTACCCTTTATGCAAGGTCTTCAGTTGAGCTAACCTGATGCGAGTTAAATAAGATTGTGCTTAAGCCAACTTGTTTACGTTCAACTTGTAATACACACTTAAATTAACAAGGGCGTGATATTGTTCTATCACGGGTGACAAATTGACTGCACCACTTATAATCTAGCCCTATGTAGGTACTTTTTTAACAAGAGAAACATTTTCACATAGTGGGGTAGACTTATCAAGGTCGAGCGGAAATGATTCGCTGTAGCTTGTGCAATGCCGCCCCTGCACATTCGCATCCAATCAGCCGCTAGCAGGGGGTGTCAATCATCCTGATTGTACCTCAGAGGACGAGTTAAGGAGCAGCGGAAGGCTCACACAGAATAAGAATCATCCGCTGCTTGATAAATGTACCCCATTGTCTTAAATAAAGTTCAAAATGAATGAGAAACAAAGGTGCCACTCAAAAATGTACTCTTTTTATTTTTTATTTTTTTATTTGTGTGAAGAAATTAGGATGTAATGACATTCCAGTTAGAAAAATGAGAAAATGTAAGATGGTTGCAGCAGTGCAAAGCGAAGAGAGCACCAAATATGGTCTCTGTCGCAACAACCCAGCTCTGCTACTGTAGAGTAAATCATTTTGGCAGCTTTTCTACACAAATATACTGGCACATCTGGCCTGGTTTCCATTGAGTTTGTATTACAGGTTGTAAAAACATTTACCTCCATTAAAGCCTATGGAGAATTTTTATGTTATCACCAGTTTCTAAACTTTAGCACGTCCCCAGAGGCAGAACTTTTTTTCATTTTCTGCAATGAGAATTTTTTTAGTGAAACTTTTTTTGCAGTGACTCTAAGGAGCCGGTGATGCTGTGTTTGTTGCCCTTACTCGGTGTGCATGAGGACAGGTTCATGTACAGCCTCGCTGATGTCTGCTGTACGTTCCCGCAGTGTCAGTCTGCCTGGCAACCTGCTCTACTGTACTGCTGGGGTCTATATGCTTATTTTGGAGGGGCTGCTGCTCCATGCTTATACTGCTGATGTATAATATAGGCTTCCTAAAGGATGGCACTTAGAAAGTAGTGTATATATATATATATATATATTATATATTAGGGTTGCACCAATACCATTTTTTAAGACCGAGTACAAGTACCGATACTTTTTTTCAAATACTCACCGATACCAATTACCGATACTTTTTTATGTCATAAAACAATACAATACAGACTAATGATTTAAGATCGCTTCTTTATAATTATGAACTGTATCTCAAAAAACATTTTGAAATAATAAAACAGTTTTTTGTGCTTGTTGTCACAAAGTTTACAGAACATGTTTATAAATAAAAATATTACAATAACATATATTAATAATAACAACAATAAATAACAGCTGCAGCAGCTGGGGCTGGAAAGCTACAATTTAAAGGGGTGGTTACTGTACGCAATTGGGTTGTAGGGTGCTTATATAACTCATCAATCTGACATTTGTATTTGATACAAAGTAATATAATTTAATTCTGAAAATAATATTGGGGAAGGAGTATCCCAGTAATCCACAGAAAATAGGGCTGGTCTTCATATTTTTCCAGGGCTGCTTTTTATTCCCAGTCCAGCCCTGGCTATGGATGTTCCTCAGAGTACAGTATGTTTTGAGCCAAATTGTGCAAGATGAGAACTAGCAGTATAACAGGCAATCCAGCAAGTTCTTATTAAGGAACAGAAGCATCTCTGCATGTTCAGCTATAAGTCTGTTTCTGCTATCAGTAAGGACGTTTGACGCTAAGCTAAACAGTCTTTAACTTTTCACACTACTGCATGGGTCAGAAAGATATTTTTGGGCCATTAAATCTCAGTTTGTTAACTGCCCAGTACTTCAGGGGTTTGTCTGAATGAGGTACAGTGATCTCTCCCAGGTAGGCTTCCAGCTATAAAGTAGCAGCTTTTGGAACACTGCAAAAATACAAATAACAACAATTTGTATTGGCAGAACAGAAGTGAACCATTTTTACTTAAGTCTCCACTCCAGTTTAAAATGAAATGGGAACATGCAGTTTGAAAAACGCCACAAGATGGCATATGGGTAGGAATTGGAGGTATCGGTTTAAGTATCGGTGCATTTGCACGAGTACAAGTACTCATGCAAATACTTGGTATCGGCACTGATACCGATACTAGTATCGGTATTGGTGCAACCCTAATATAAATAAATATAAATAAATATATATAATATATATATATATATATATTATATATATATATAATAATAGAGAGCACTCTCACTTTCAAAATTCTTAGTGTCAGGGTGCCAGCAGGTAAATATGCAGGATAAAGGAAGGCACTCACTGGTCTTTTCATCAAATCTTTATTATCAATCGTGACATTTCGGAGACACGTTTCTGAGGAAGGGGAGTGTCCCCCCGAAACGTCACGCTTGATAATAAAGATTTGATGAAAAGACCAATGAGTGCCTTCCTTTATCCTGTATATATATATATATATATATATATATATATATATATAAATATATATATATACTGTATATTATTTATTTATTACAACCTCAGACTTGATTCCAGTAAAGAGATCTTAAAAACAACAACACTGGGAGAACAAATAATATAATACACACCCATTTAAAAAAAAAAAAAAAAATTCTATTATACATGACAAAGACTGAAGCTTTTCCCAAATGAGTTAAAGGGATATTCACAGTATTCTGAAAAAGGCTTGGTAAGGGTCCACAACCCCATTTTTCTAATACTGTGCATATCCAATTAACTTCTTTGGTAAAGTTTTAGCTTCTGTGTAAAGTTTTAGCTTCTCTACACACATACAATATATATATATATATATATATATATATAAATATTATATAAATATATATACATATATAATAATATATATATATATATATATATATATACATACATACATATACATATATACAAACACAACATATACCCACACACACACACACCATATACACACACCACACGCACACACACACCATACATACACACACACGCAACATACACACACAACATATACACACACAACACATACAAAACATATACACACACAACATACACACACAACATATGCACACACAACTTACACACCATATACACAAACAACATATGCACACAACATATACACATATACACACACAACATATTACACACACACACCATATACACACACACAACATATACACACACACAACATATACACACACACCATATACACACACACACACCATACACACACCATATACCCACACATACCATATACCCACACACACCATATACACACACACATACAACATATAGACACACACACTACATACACACACACAACATATACACACACAATATACACACACCATATACACACACACCATATATACACACACACACACCATATACACACACACACACACCATATACACACACACACAAAATAAACACACAACATATATACACACACACCATATACACACACAACATATGCACACACAACATACACACCATATACACACACAAAATATGCACCCACAACATACACACTATATACACACAACATATACACACACACCATATATACACACACACAACATATATACACGAACACACACACTATATATACACACACACACCATACACACACACACACCATATACACACACATACAACATATATATATATATATATACACATACAACATATACACACACACACCATATACACACACAACATACACACACACAAACATATATACACACACACAGCATATACACACACATATACATAACATATACATATACAAAACATATACACACACAACATATGCACACACAACATACACACACACACACCATACACACACAACATACGCACACAACATATACACATTCACACACAACATATACACTCAACATATACACATACACACATAACATACACACACACACAACATATACACACAACATATACACACACACCATATACACGCACACACACACCATATACATATACACACACCATATACACATACACCATATACACACACACACACACACACATATACACACACACACCATATACACACACACACACCATATACATATATACACACACACCATATGCACACACACACCATATACACATACAAAACATATACACACAACATATGCACACATAATATACACACCATATACACACACAACATATACACACACCATATACACATACACAACATATAAACATACACACACAACATACACACACAACATATACACGGGGCAAATACCTTGATGCCCCGTGTCTAAAGACCGCTGCTCCATAACCTGTCCGCCTGCTCTGAGGCGGCGGACAGAAATCAACCCGATGGAATACAATCCGGTTGATTGACACCCCCTGCTAGCAGCCGATTGGCCGCGAATCTGCAGGGGGCAGTATTGCACCAGCAGTTCACAAGAACTGCTGGTGCAATGATAAATGCCGACAGCGTATGCTGTCGTCATTTATCAATGTGTGGCAAACATGATCCGCTATATCGTATCATGTCCGCTCGCACAATAATACATTTACTCCTAGGCCTCAATTGTAGGTGGAGTCACACAATACTCTTAAATAGACAATATTATAAGACATTTCTGTTGTGCTGCTATAGAATAACATATCAGCCAAGTCTTAGCATTTTTAAAACAAATTAACATCCTTTTTATTGATGGTGTCCCTCGAATTCCGATTGGCTGATAGGATTCTATCAGTCAATCGGAATTAAGGTAGGAAAAATCTGATTGGCTGATTGAATCAGCCAATGAGATTCAAGTTCAATCTGATTGGCTGATCCAATCAGCCAATCAGATTGAGCTTGCATTCTATTGGCTGATCGGAACAGCCAATAGAATGCGAGCTCAATCTGATTGGCTGATTGGACTTGAATCTGATTGGCTGATTGAATCAGCCAATCAGATTTTTCCTACCTTAATTCCGATTGGCTGATAGAATCCTATCAGCCAATCGGAATTCGAGGGACGCCATCTTGGATGACGTCATTTAAAGGAACCTTCATTCGGCGAGTAGGCGTCGGTTGAAGAGGATGGATCCGCGTAGGCTGGGAAGAAGATGGCTCCGCTCCACTCCGGATGGATGAAGATAGAAGATGCTGCTTGGATGAAGATGTCTGCCGGTCCGGATGTCCTCTTCTGCCCGGATAGGATGAAGACTTCTGCCGGTCTGGATGTCCTCTTCTGCCCCATCGGATGAAGGTTTTCGGCCCGGCTGGGTGAAGACGACTCAAGGTAGGGAGATCTTCAGTGGGTAGTGTTAGGTTTATTTAAGGGGGTTTGGGTGGGTTAGAGTAGGGGTATGTGGGTGGTGGGTTTTAATGTTGGGGGGTTGTATTTTTTTTTACAGGCAAAAGAGCTGATTACTTTGGGGCATGCCCCGCAAAAAGCCCTTTTAAGGGCTGGTAAAAGAGCTGATTACTTTGTAATGTAAAATAGGGTAGGGACTTTTATTATTTTGTTTTTTTTTTATTTTATTAGGGGGCTTAGATTAGGTGTAATTAGTTTAAAATTATTGTAATTTTTTTTATTTTCTGTAATTTAGTGTTTGTTTTTTTTGTAATTTAGTTTAGTTTATTTAATTGTATTTAATTGGAGGTATTGGTAGCTAATTTATTTAATTAATTTATTGATAGTGTAGTGTTAGGTTTAATTGTAACTTAGGTTAGGATTTATTTTACAGGTAATTTTGTAATTATTTTAACTAGGTAGCTATTAAATAGTTAATAACTATTTAATAGCTATTGTACCCAGTTAAAATAAATACAAAGTTGCCTGTAAAATAAATATAAATCCTAAAATAGCTACAATATAATTATTCGTTATATTGTAGCTATATTAGGGTTTATTTTACAGGTAAGTATTTAGTTTTAAATAGGATTAATTTATTTAATAAGAGTTAATTTATTTAGTTAAATTTAAATTATATTTAACTTAGGGGGGTGTTAGGGTTAGACTTAGCTTTAGGGGTTAATTCATTTATTATAGTAGCGGCGAGGTCCGGTCGGCAGATTAGGGGTTAATACTTGAAGTTAGGTGGCGGCGATGTTGGGGGGGGCAGATTAGGGGTTAATAAATATAATGTAGGTGTCGGCGATGTTAGGGGCAGCAGATTAGGGTTCATAGGGATAATGTAGGTGGCGGCGATGTCCGGTCGGCAGATTAGGGGTTAAAAATATTTATTATAATGGCGGCGATGTGGGGGGACCTCGGTTTAGGGGTACATAGGTAGTTTATGGGTGTTAGTGTACTTTAGAGCACTGTAGTTAAGAGCTTTATATACCGGCGTTAGCCCATAAAGCTCTTAACTACAGCCTTTCCATGGGCGTTAGGAGTCTTGTCGGTAGAGGTGTAACGCTCACTTCAGCCAAGACTCTAAATACCGGCGTTAGGAAAATCCCATTGAAAAGATAGGATACGCAATTGGCGTAAGGGGATCTGCGGTATGGAAAAGTCACGGCTTGAAAGTGAGTGGTACACCTTTACCTGGCCGACTCTAAATACCAGTGGGCGGCCAAAAGCAGCGTTAGGACCCTTTAACGCTGCTTTTGACGGCTAACTCAGAACTCTAAATCTAGGCGTAATTTTGGCTAGAATGCCCCTTTCATTTAAGTGTCCAATATTTTTGTGAAGATTTTACTGGACAATTTGTTTTTAAAATATTGAACTTTCTGGTTGAACACTGGACACCTGTCAAGTTGCAACCCTAAGGGGTCAATTTATGTAAATGCTAGCGGACATGATACGATGTAGTGGGCCCTGTTCTTTTTAATATTTTTATAAATGACTTGGAGCAAGGATTAAATAGCGACATCTCTATTTTTGCAGATGATACTAAGTTAAGTAAGGTCATTAGGTCAGAGCAGGATGAACTCTCTTTGCAAAGGGATTTGCTAAAATTAGAACTATGGGCAAGTGAATGGAAAATGAGATTTAATACGGAAAAATGTAAGGTTCTACATTTTGGAAGTAAAAATAAGCAGGCTATGTATTTTTTAAATGGGACAAGACTTAGCCAAACACAGGAGGAAAGGGATTTGGGAGTAGTAATTGATAACAAGCTAAAGATGAGTGCACAATGCAGGGCAGCGGCTTCAAAGGCTAATAAGATACTAGCATGTATTAAAAGAGGCATTGATTCAAGGGAGGAAAGCATAATTCTGTCATTATATAAAGCCCTGGTAAGACCTCACCTTGAGTTTGGAGTGCAGTTCTGGGGACCGATTGCTAAAAAAGATATTGCAGAACTAGAAAAAGTTCAGAGAAGGGCCACAAAGCTAATAAGGGGATTGGAGAAATTAACCTATGAGGAGAGGCTAGCCAAACTGGGTCTGTTCTCTTTAGAAAAAAGGCGCTTGAGAGGTGACATGATTACTTTATATAAATATATTCAAGGCCCATATACAGAGATGGCAGAAGCTCTTTTTATTCCAAGAAAATTGGTTCTGACAAGAGGTCATAATTTAAGGTTGGAGGAAAGGAGATTTAATCTCCTGCAACGGAAACGTTTTTTCACTGTAAGAGCAATAAAATTGTGGAACTCATTACCAAAGGAGGTAGTGAATGCCAATACCATAGATACATTTAAAAATAGTCTGGATAAATTTCTGTATATAAACAAAATTCATGGATATGATTGCTAGTATTAAATGGGTCACATTTTAATGGGGTTATTTAAGCTTAACTGGAGCTTTTTGTAAGTATTTTAGATTTGTATAGGTTGAACTCGATGGACTTCAGTCTTTTTTTCAACCTTATCTACTATGTTACTATGTTACTATGTTATGTTACTATGTCCGCTGCACATTGATAAATGCCGACAGTTCTTGTGAAATGCTGGTTCAATGCTGCCCGCTGTAGATTGTCCGCTAGCAGGTGGTGTCAATCAACCCGATCCTATTCGATCAGGTTGATTTCTGTCCGCCGCCTCAGAGCAGGTGGACAGGTTATGGAGCAGCGGTCTTTAGACCTCTGCTTCATAACTTCTGTTCCCAGCGAGCCAAACACGGGGCATCAAGCTCTGTACGGAGCTTAATAAAATGACCCCTAAGAGTGGAAACAGCTACAGACAATCCATTAGTAAATAAAAGTAGTTGTGTTTTAATAAAACTTTACGGACATTGAAACTTGAATTCAAGTCACAGAGTACTACACTCCCAGAGCTTACAAAGCGTAAATATCTGAACACAACAAACACTGAAATAATGCTGCCTGCTCTCAAGCCACACTCCATTAACTACTGCAACACTAGCTTGAGGTAGAAAACTGTTGTACAAGAAGAGTTTATCAGGGGTGAGCCATTGAAACATACATATGTTTGACATGGTCTCTCTTCTGCTCCTTCAAGGTATTCAGAAAGGGTTTTTCTGACAGCATTGCCAGTCTCAGTTAGGGTTGCCACCTTCAGTTCAGTCCAAACCTGAGCACTCTTGCACCATGCACAGCACAGCAAAACATTTTTTGCAGAATACAAAATATAATAGCACATAAGGGATTAAATGCCCTACATCTCCTGAGTGTCTGCTTGTAAAATATTTAAACGATAACTTAACACTTAACAGGTAACTTTAATTCTTTGTCAATAAAACTCAACACAATATGTGGGTGAAAGACCCGTGGGTCATATTTATTAATACCAGCAATGGGAACTGGCAACGACAGGTAGATAAATCACGGGTGGCGGCAATTGGGGCCTACATAACTATATAAATAACCCCTTCTAGAAAAATGGCCAAGGGACACTGCTGCAGACCACAAGCCGGAGATACTCACGCAGCTTTAATATATAGGGGTTTATCGGCCCGTCAATAATCAGCCCGAGCACGCCCAAGCATACCAAGCCTGTGACGTCACCTTGACCGCAATGGCCGTCATTCAAACCTCCTTCCAGCCTGCAGCCGTGATCCTGACCACCCGCCAGAGTAGGGTGCAAACATTAGAAACTCCAAACCATTTGGTCCAGCCTTGACTTGACGAACAGCATGTCAGTAACTGGGGAGCTCAAGTTACCGTCCTTGGACTTAAGGAAGTAGTTTGAGTAACCCTCTTCCAGCCTCAGACACCTAGTCTCAAATAGAGACACTAAAGAGAAAAACGATTGCCGCCGTTTACATAACAGTTTCAAATCAACATTGCATAACAGGGATGGGAGGGTGGGGAAAGATCTTCCAGGGATCCACAGGAACAAAGAGGAAGTGGAGTCCCTGCACATCCCATATATAAGGTTGGTAAACCCCTCCCAACACAATGCAACATTGTAACATCACACACACAGCAGCAGCACTCACTCAACCAGGCCTTAACCCTTAGCTACGCTCCGGGCTATTTGCCCTGCACTTTCTTAAGGGATTAAATGCCCTACATCTCCTGAGTGTCTGCTTGTAACATATTTAAACGATAACTTAACACTTAACAGGTAACTTTAATGCTTTGTCAATAAAACTCGACACAATATGTAGGTGAAAGACCCGTGGGTCGTATTTATTATTACCAGCAATGGGAACTGGCAACGACAGGTAGATAAATCATGGGTGGCGGCAATCGAGGCCTACATACTAACTATATAAATAACCCCATCTAGAAAAATGGCCAAGGGACACTGCTGCAGACCACAAGGCGGAGATACTCACGCAGCTTTAATATATAGGGGTTTATCGGCCCGTCAATAATCAGCCCGAGCACGCCCAAGCATACCAAGCCTGTGACGTCACCCTAACAGCAATGGCCATCATTCAAACCTCATTCCAGCCTGCAGCCGTGATCCTAACCACCCGCCACAAGAGACAGACCTGCATAGTAAATGGTCCAGACTCTTGCTGCCACCACTACATCCTTAGGAGTAACACCTGCCTCATGTTCTGCAAGAACAAATCTACTCCTGCCGGTTGTAAATGAACCCCATCCTGCCTATATAACCCTTTATGGGCTGCTGAGATGTTCCCATGCTCTATCACAAAACCCTCGAGGTCCCCTACCTGCTTCCTCAGGTCCCTATTTATCTTTTTCCTGGCCTGGAAAGCCGCTTTATGGCACACCATGTGCTTCCACCTCAATCTAGGGATCACATTCGACCACCCAATTCGCACACCTGGAAACCAGAGTCTGAACTGCCGCAGGTCTGCCTGCATTGCCCGGATTAAATCTAATGTGGGGATGGCCCCCACATCATTGCCACCAGCATGTAATATCAGAATATGGGGTTTTCCCCACCTTCTCGCGGAATCCTGTAGCAATGCAGGCAGATCTGCCCAGGCCAAACCCCTGCACCCTAGCCAATGCAACACAGCCGTGGACGATGGGAGTTAGCTTGCACCAACAATGGACCAGATCATCATCAACCCGTGGCCCAACTCCCCCTTTGTTATCACTCATGCAAGCCCCCAGACCCTTGCTGCCCCTCCAATATTAACCCACGCTCTTATGCCTACAGCGGCCTAACATAGGATTTGTACCGCTGATCTCCACCGCCCTAATGAGCGAATGCGATCGGAGGACCAACCCAGCTCCGCTGCCGTAGTCGCCGCCCCCACTCGGAAGGAGTGCGGGGCAATCCGAGACCCATCAAGACCCGCCCGCTGTACTACCCGACCTAAGACCTTTCCAAACTGGTATCTGGTCAGCGGGTCTCCATTTGCATGTATAAGAAACCTGGAGGAGCCTCCTGGCCGCACTTCCAGGTATGAAGATACAAAATGTAATGGGCAACAGGTGACCCCTGGCTGCCCCGGCAGGGAAAGCTAGGCACCCCGGCCCTCCTGGTCCATCTTAGACCTGGGAATAAACAGAAGCATGGAGTCATCCACCACCCTCACGTGATTGTGCATGACTCCCCCTGATACCACCATCTTGGCGTGCGGGACCAGCTCGCCTACCCTCAATGCCCCATGAAACGCCGGGCCAAAAGCCGCCCCGAATAGTTGAACCTCGAAGAGCGAGGAACAAATCTCTGGCAGTACCGCCAGCAATTTAACCAGCCGTTATGCAGTAATGGGTTCCCTCGCGTTCCGTCGTGGAACTTCCAGATAGCCCCACCCCCTGATTAGCTGTTTAACTAAGAAGGAGTGTGACGCGTACCTAAATGCGTACAACCTGCAGAAGAAAGCTACGGCCAAAATCCTGGAGACCACTGCCCCCTTTTTTACTTGCTTACCTCTCAGGTCAGCCAGCCACTGTAAAAGAAATCCCTCCCCTTCGCAAGAAGGAAACTCACGTAGGTCACAGAAACCTACCCACTCACTCCAATACCTCACGTATGCCGACCAGGTGCTGGGTGCCAAAGAAGCCCGCAACATGGGATCAGCCGCTGTAGTCCTTCGCCATCTGCCACAGAAAGAGAGGGCAAGAAAGACCATTAGGAGCCGCAGCTGGTTCCGCCGCCCTAAACGCTTCCCACTGGAACCGAGACAATGCATCCGCCACTATGTTCTGCACCCCTGGCACATGATGCGCCCTAAAATCAATGTTCCACTCCAAACATCTCAACACCAGGTGCCGCAGGTAATGCACCACCACAAGCTGAAAGTCTGTTGATGGCAAAAACCACGCTGAGATTATCTGTCCAGAAAATCACAGCCCTGTTGCTAAACAGGTGACCCCACAGCTCAACTGCAACTAAGATGGGAAACAGCTCCAGGAAGCAAAGGTTGCGTGTAAGCCCGAGGCCCGCTCACTCAGACGGACATGGCCCTGCACTCCATGCCCCTTCAAAGTAAGCACCGTACCCAGATGCGCCAGCGGCATCTGTGAACAGATGCAATGATTGATTGGATACTGGGTCACCTCGCCACATGCAGATGCCATTAAAATCTTGCAAAAACGTTCCCAAACCTGTAAATCCGCCACGAGATCCCCCGTGATGCGGATGCACGATGACGCTGTTTTTGCCTCCCCCCAACTTCTGCTCTAAGCTTTTGCTGAAAACCCTACCCCACAGGATAACTCTCCCCGCGAAGCAGCTCCCTCAACGAACATGCCAGCATCTTGGCCACCTTTTCCTTAGGCAGCCTGCATTTCCCTGCAACCGAGTCAATTTCTATACCCAGAAATGTCAGACACATGCAAGGTCCCTCCGTCTTATCCTCAGCCAGAGGAACTCCAAACCTGGCAATCATGAACCTCATGACGTTCATCAAGGAGGCACATTCCCCCGAATCGGCAGACCCCACAAGAAGGAAATCATCCAAATAGTGCGCTACCCTGTCACTTACTGCTGCCGAGACAACCGCCCAGTGGAGGAAGGTACTAAATGCCTCAAAATATGCGCAGGATATTGAACAGCCCATGGAAGACAACGGTCCACGTAGTAACCCCCTTCAAACCAACACCCCATCAGCCTGAAGGATGATGGGTGAATTGGGAGAAGCTGGAATGCAGATTCTATGTCGAATTTTGCCATCAAGGCCCCAGGGCCCCATTCCCTGACCATAGCCAGGGCGTCGTCAAACGACTGATAATGGACCGAGCTCAACTCCTCTGGAATGGCGTCGTTCACCGACTGCCCTTTCGTATAAGAAAGATGCTGTATAAGCCAAAACTTACCCGTTTCCTTTTTGGGCACCACCCCTAGCGGGGAAATTACCAAGTCCGGGATTGGCAAGTCCCTGAAAGGGCCTGCAACTCTGCCCAGAGCCACTTCCTTCCCCAACTTCTCCCTGACTGCCTCTGGCCTACTGAGAGGCCGATTTCAGGTTCTTCCTGACCTGTGATCCCAATACCCGACCCGCTACGGGAATAATAAAACCCCAACGCAGGCCACCATCCAACAATTGAGCAGCTGCCCTGTCCGGGTACTTGCTCAACCATCTACTGATAATATGAACCCTAAGAGGTGAATCCGCCCTTACCCCCAGCGCTTCCCTTAGACCCGAACTGATCAGTTTGGGTGTCCCGCTTCTTGGAGCAATCTGCCCCGGGGTGTTGCCCGCTGCAGAACTTGCAGACGTGCTTGAACGTGCAGGATGTGCCTCGCTCACATGCCTTATCCTGGTAACACCAGCACACACACCCTTGCTGCCGTTGAAAGCGCAAGGTCTGCCTGTTCCCCGGAGTCACTACCCCTGAGCCTCCCTGTGCCCTCCTTTCCGCATCAAGATGCGCCCAGAGGTGTAAGCCCATATAGACCCAAAGTCTAGCAATGGGTTGCCCACCTTCTTCTTACGGTAGATCATATCATAATCCCTCCAAGCTCCATCAGCAAACTTCCTATGTATTGCATCTATTGTGTCAACATACTTAAATAATGCTGTACCCTGATCGGGAAACCTCTCTAAATAGCATGTGGCGTATACCCGGAAACACTGATGCCATTCCTCAAGTGTATCAGGCCGCCTAAATTTTTTAGGACCCGTTCCATCCTCCGCCATTTCCTTAAATTTAAATGCCTCTGCAGATAACTCAAACATGTTGACGTACTTACCGTCCTGGATACGCTTCACCATCTTTGACTTGAGGTGGGCATACAAGCTGTGTACCTGGCACGAGTAAGTATCCCCATGCACTGCTGCTTTCCTATTCACTGCCTGTGGTGACCCCCCAGGTACCCCTAGGAGTTTAGATGACTGAGCCACGCTACTGGCATTACCCTCCCCAGGATTGCCTCTACTCATTTTTCTTAACATCATATACATTCTCCTGTGTCCTTTTGTGTGCAACCCCAGGGACTCATCTATCTCAGACCCGGATCCAGACCCACTAGAACTGGAGGAGTCACACTGCCCCCTTGGCAAACCAAGTTGGCACTCACCGGATGAAGTACCCAAAGGGGCCTGGCCGGGTCCAGATGTGCTGCTATCACCCGCACGTGTTGCCACCGCTCTAGGCACGAGAGCCCTGGAACTCTGAGTCACCATGTCTCTGCTGGATGAGGATGCCATGGGTACCTGTAAAACAGAAGCCAAGAGGGGAGTACCCCGGGAAGAGCCAGCCGCTTCCTCCCTATCCTCCCCAACCCCGAATTCTTGATACCCTTCACGGTCACTATCACTCACATCATATGGCAAGTTCCCTTCATCATCCGTACTTGCGGCCTGCCCACATGCATAATCCTCCTGAAATCTCACAGTCCTGCCCCGCCCTTGTGACCTCGCTACCCTGGCCTGTCTCGCCATCCCCTTCTTGGGGCCTTCTAGGCCTTCACTAGGGCTATCGCTAATACTAGCGTGTCCCCTCTTCACTGCCCCTTTCGAAGCTATCTGCCCTGACCTGGCTGGTGAGGTCCTGCTGGGCATCAACGTACACTGCAGGCCTTCTGCTTGTGGTTCCGCTTCAGCGGTATCACCACCCAAGCCCTGTGTCATGCGAGACCCCTTAGGCGCAACTCTAGCCACGGGGGCCTTTCCTTTACCTTGCGCCCCAGCGCGCGGGGGCCACCTTGGCCTTGCCCCCTCCTGAATTAGGCCGCAAGCGCGAGGAGGGTGCCCTATAGGCCTCCCCTCCTTTATTGTTGGCCACTGCAGAAGCTCTGGTGCGCTCACCTTGCTGCGCCACCCCAGGGGTGCCCCCCGGGTGCCCTTGCTGCCCCGCATCATCAACCAAATTTGCCCCCTGACTCCTCACTGCCGTACCCTGAGCTAGCCTGGAATGCGCCCCCCAGCCCTCTGAGGCCTTCCTTGCGTGCCCCCATGAGCGGTTGTCCCCCCCCCCGAGGTGCTCCCTTCTTACCATTGGAGCCAGGGGGAACGATCCGCTCTGTTCGCTGACCAAAATACGAGTGCCGCGGGCGGAAGTGACGTCACCGGAAGTGACGTTGGGGCGCAACGTAACCGGAAGTTGACACGACAGCCATCTTGGATGGGGAAACCAGTGAAGATGGACCGGAGGCCTGCGCACCACAAGGGACTGAAGCCTGGGACTGGAGTACTGCCGTGCCCGACGATGACGCACCCGCGAGGACCAATGCCAAGGACTGCAAGAGGGTCACCGCAGCCGCCACGGATTCCCCGGAAAGGACTACCGGCGCAAGTAAGGCCGCACTGCTCCCACTAGCAACGCCACCGAACCCTACCCAGAGGCAACCACAGAACCCCCTTGAGACTCCCCAGGCCCTAAAACTATAGGCCCCTGCCTAAGGCCCAATCCGGAACCACTAACCATGCTACCGGAACCCTCAGAGCAAAACCCAGATCTTCCCTGGGACCCCTAGGCCCTACTCCTTGACATCCTTGCCTAAGGCTTACTCCGGCATGCACCTCAGGCCCAACACCCCCCAAAGACTGACCATCCGTGCCAACTGGCTGATAAGCTTGCACAGGCCCATCCTCCACTACCCGATTCTCCCGTACAGGAGAAGGGAATAGGTTAGGGCTACCCTCCCCCCCCGAGGGAGAAACAGGAGATATAACCCTGACCCACCGTAACAGTCCCTTATGGGGATTGTGCAACCCAATCAACGTCCTCAAACTCCATCTCTTCCCATTCCACAGGTTCGCCTTCCATTGAAAATGCTGCTGCAATCTGTGATAGAAAGATCTTCCAGGGGTCCACAGGAACAAAGAGGAAGTGGAGTCCCTGCACATCCCATATATAAGGTTGGTAAACCCCTCCCAACACAATGCAACATTGTAACATCACACACACAGCAGCAGCACTCACTCAACCAGGGCTTAACCCTTAGCTACGCTCCGGCTATTTGCCCTTCACTTTCTTAAACCCAAACTCACTTATAGATACTCACATACACTCACACTCTCAAACACTAAAACACACTCAAACTTTCACATACACTAACATACACTCACACACATTCACTCTCTCTCACACACACTCACTTGCTCTCATACACACTCTAACACACTATCACAGACAAAAATACCCTCACTCTTTCACACAGACTCTTACATACAGAAAGACACTGGCAAACACAAAGACACACACTCTTTCACACACACACACTCACACTCTCAAACTCTAACACACACTCTCACATACACTCTAACACACTAACACACATTGACTGACTCTCATACACTATCACACACACAAATACATTCACTCTTTTCACACAGACTTTCACACACAGAAAGACACTGACAAACACAAAGACACACACAGACACACTCCCACACAAAGACACACAGATACACAAGGGTCAAGTCCTAAAAAAAAAGTGTGGAAACTCACCAAGACTTCCACCCCCCCCCCTCACAATTAATATTCGGCTAGATTACGAGTTTTGCGTTATGAGGGGTGCAGTGCTAACTTGCAGTTTATTCTCACCGCTCACTTACCTGCAGCGCTGGTATGACGGGTTTTAATCAACCCGGAGTTAACAGGCAAGAAGTGAGCGGAGAGCAAAATTGTGCTCCATACCGCACTCCAATACCAGCGCTGCTTAAGTGAGCGGTGAGTTTGTTATACATGCTCGTGCACAATTTCCCCATAGACATAGCCGGCTGAGAAAAAGTCTAACACCTGCAAAAAAGCAGCGTAAAACTCAGTAACGCAGCCCCATTGATTCCTATGGGGAAACACATTTTATGTTTACGCCTAACACCCTAACATGAACCCCGAGTCTAAACACCCCTAATCTTACACTTATTAACCCCTAATCTGCCGCCCCCTACATCGCCGCCACCTACATTATACTTATTAACCCCTAATCTGCCGCTCCGGACATCGCCACCACCTACATTATACTTATTAACCCCTATTCTGCTGCCCCCAACATCGCCGACACCTACATTATATTTATTAACCCCTAATTTGCCGCCCCTAACATCGCCGCCACCTACCTACATTTATTAACCCCTAATCTGCCGTCCCCAACGTCGCCGCCACTATTCTAAATGTATTAACCCCTAAACCTAAGTCTAACCCTAACACCCCCTAACTTAAATATAATTTAAATAAATCTAAATAAAATTCCTATCATTACCTAAATTATTTCTATTTAAAACTAAATACTTACCTATAAAATAAAGCCTAAGCTAGCTACAATATAACTAATAGTACATTGTAGCTAGCTTAGGGTTTATTTTTATTTTACAGGCTAGTTTGTATTTATTTTAACTAGGTAGAATAGTTACTAAATAGTTATTAACTATTTACTAACTACCTAGCTAAAATAAATACAAATTTACCTGTAAAATAAAACCTAACCTAAGTTACACTAACACCTAACACTACACTACAATTAAATAACTTACCTAAATTAAATACAATTAAATAAATTAAATACAATTAGCTAAATTAAAAAAAAACACATAAATTACAGAAAATAATAAGCAAATTACAAGATATTTAAACTAATTGCACCTAATCTAATAGCCCTATCAAAAAAATACCCTAGCCTAAACTAAACTAAAACTATCAATAGCCCTTAAAAGGGCCTTTTGCGGGGCATTGCCCCAAAGAAATCAGTTCTTTTACCTGAAAAGAAATACAGACAACCCCCCCAACAGTAAAACCCACCACCCACACAACCAACCCCCCAAATAAAACCCTAACTAAAAAAACCTAAGCTCCCCATTGCCCTGAAAAGGGCATTTGGATGGGCATTGCCCTTAAAAGGGCATTTAGCTCTATTGCTGCCCAAAGCCCTAACCTAAATAAAACCTACCCAATACACCCTTAAAAAATCCAACACTATCCCCCGAAGATCCATTTACCGGGAGAAGTCTTCATCCAAGCGGCAAGATGTCCTCAACAAAGCCTGCAGAAGTGTCCTCCAGACGGGCAGAAGTGGTCCTCCAGACGTGCAGAAGTCTTCACCCAGACGGCATCTTCTATCTTCATCCTTCCGACGCGGAGCGGCTCCATCTTCAAGACTTCTGGCGCGGAGCATCCTCTTCAATCAACGTCTTCTTGCTGAATGAAGGCACCTTTAAATAACTCATTCAAGATGACGTCCTTAGATTCCGATTGGCTGATAGAATTCTATCAGCCAATCAGAATTAAGGTTGAAAAAAATCCTATTAGCTAATGCAATCAGCCAATAGGATTGAACTTCAATCCTATTGGCTGATCCAATCAGCCAATAGATTGAGCTTGCATTCTATTGGCTGTTCCAATCAGCCAATAGAATGTGAGCTCAATCCTATTGGTTGATTGGATCAGCCAATAGGATTTTTTCAACCTTATTTCCGATTGGCTGATAGAATTCTATCAGCCAATCGGAATCTAAGGGACGCCATCTTGGATGATGTAATTTAAAGGTACCTTCATACAGCAAAAATAAGTTGATTGAAGAGGATGCTCCTCGCCAGATGTCTTGAAGATGGAGCCGCTCCGCATCGGAAGGTTGAAGATAGAAGATGCCGTCTGGGTGAAGACTTCTGCCCGTCTGGAGGACCACTTCTGCCCGTCTGGAGGACCACTTCTGCCGGCTTCGTTGAGGACATCTTGCCGCTTGGATGAAGACTTCTCCTGGTAAGTGAACCTTCGGGGGTTAGTGTTAGAATTTTTTAAGGGTGTATTGGGTGGGTTTTATTTTTAGGTTAGGGCTTTGGGCAGCAATAGAGCTAAATGCCCTTTTAAGGGCAATGCCCATACAAATGCCCTTTTCAGGGCAATGGGGAGCTTAGGTTTTTGTTAGTTAGGGTTTTATTTGGGGGTTGGTTGTGTGGGTGGTGGGTTTTACTGTTGGGGGGGTTGTTTGTATTTCTTTTTCAGGTAAAAGAGCTGATTTCTTTGGGGCAATGCCCAGCAAAAGGCCCTTTTAAGGGCTATTTGTAATTTAGTGTAGGGTAGGGCTTTTAAGGGCTATTGATAGTTTAGTTTAGGCTAGGGTTTTTTTTTTATTTTGGGGGGGGGCTTTTTTTATTTTGATAGGGCTATTAGATTAGGTGTAATTAGTTTAAATATCGTGTAATTTGTTTTTTATTTTCTGTAATTTAGTGGGGGTTTTTTGTAATTTAGCTAATTATATTTAATTTATTTAATTGTATTTAATTTAGGTAAGTTATTTAATTGTAGTGTAGTGTTAGGTGTTAGTGTAACTTAGGTTAGGTTTAATTTTACAGGTAAATTTGTATTTATTTTAGCTAGGTAGTTAGTAAATAGTTAATAACTATTTAGTAACTATTCTACCTAGTTAAAATAAAACAAACTTACCTGTAAAATAAAAATAAACCCTAAGCTAGCTACAATGTAACTATTAATTATATTGTAGCTATCTTAGGGTTTATTTTATAGGTAAGTATTTAGTTTTAAATAGTAATAATTTAGGTAATGATAGGAATTTTATTTAGATTTATTTAAATTATATTTAAGTTAGGGGGTGTTAGGGTTAGGGTTAGGGTTAGACTTATGTTTAAAGAGTTAATAAATTTAGAATATGGCAGTGACATTGGGGACGGCAGATTAGGGGTTAATAAATGTAGGTAGGTGGCGGCGATGTTGTGGGCAGCAGATTAGGGGTTAATAGGTATAATGTAGGTGGCTGCGATGTCCGGAGCAGCAGATTAGGGATTAATAATTATAATGTAGGTGGCGGCGATGTTAGGGGTGGCAGATTAATGGGTTAATAATATTTAACTAGTGTTTGCAAGGCGGAGTGCGGCGGTTCAGGGGTTAATAGTTTATTCTAGTGGTCGCGATGTCCTTAGCGGCAGATTAAGGGTTAATAATTTTATTTTAGTGTTTGTGATGTGGGAGGGCCTCGGTTTATGGGTTAATAGGTAGTTCATGGGTGTTAGTGTACTTTTTAGCACTTTAGTTATGAGTTTTATGCTACAGCTTTGTAGCGTAAAACTCACAACTACTGACTTTAGAATGCATTACGAATCTTGCAGGACAGGCTGTACCGCTCACTTTTTGGCCTCCCAGGACAAACTCGTAATACCGGTGCTATGCAACTCCCATTGAAAAAAGCCTTTTACGAAATTTACGGAAGTTGCTTTGCGTTCAGGCCAAAAAAGTGTGCGGTGCCCCTAAACCTGCAAGACTCGTAATACCAGCGGGCGTAAAAAAGCAGCGTTAGGACCTGATAACGCTGCTTTTTTACCTTAACGCAAAACTCGTAATCTAGCCGATTGTTTATATATACACACACACTGTATATGTATCTAATCTATACACTTTGGTTAATGAAAGCAAATTAAATCCAATGAAGGGTTTACTGGTTGTCTTTGGGCCTGAGACTCTTCCTCTGTCACAGAGTCTCACCCACTTAAGGTGCAATAGTCCTATTTCTGCTGAGGGAAACTAAATAACCCCAGAGCAAGCCACACAGAAATGTAAGCACCATGTGTTCCACACAGTGTGGGGTGATCACACAGCAGGACCGTTTACCTTTAGTGTATTGTAGAAAGTGTTACTGCCCATTACTAAATGATCTCACTATCCCACTAACCAGACTGTGCTCCAGCTCCTCCCACCAGCAGCAGCAGTGTTTACTGAAGCGTTACTGTTCTCTGTCCAGAGGGAACTTAGTTCCTCCTGCAAAAATAGTGCAGGACCTCCGTTCCCATGTGTTCCAGTTTGGATTGAGCGCTGCAGATATACTCTCACACAAAGACGCACACACACAAGATAAATAACTATAGGCATGTGGAGTATGTTGCAAATGCACGTCACCTTTTTTGTCTGTGGCTGTTTTCCACCAAACCTGGACATTTGCATGTCTGAGCCTGACTCAGCGACACTTAAATGGAAACCTGAAGTGTCTGGTTAATTTCCGGACAGGTGGCAACCCTAATCTCATTAGAGATTACCCCTAGCAGATAATTAGTAAGCACAAAGCTGCCTGGTAAAGGTCAGAGAACAGCAGGACCCTTGCAATAGCAACTACGCTTACTCTGAGGGGTCAAAATTTTCTTTCTTAAAGGATGCTAAACACCTTGTAATTACAACACAATTGTGTTCTCTTGCTATAGAATAACATCAGCTTTGTCTAAACATTTTTAAAACAAATTAACATCTCATTTGCATCAATAGTTTTTCAATAGCCAAACTCTCCCGACCACTTGCTTAAAGGGACATGAAACCCATTTTTTTTTCTTTCATGATTCAGATAGAGAATACATTTTCAAACAACTTTCCAATTTACTTCTATTATTTAATTTGTTTCTTTCTCTTGTTATCCTTTGCTGAAATGTAGCAAGTTCATGTGCAGCAGAGAACCTAGGTTCTAGCTGTTGATTGGTGACTGCGTATATAAACTGATTGTCATTGGCTCACCAATGTGTTCAGTTAGAAACCAGTAGTGCATTGCTGCTCCTTCAACAAATGATACCAAGAGAATAAAATAGATTAGATAATAGAAGTAAATTAGAAAGTTGTTTAAAATTGTATTCTCTATCTGAATCATGAAAGAAAATTTTGGGTTTCATGTCCCTTTAACTGGGAGGAGCCAATCTGGTCTTGAGTCTGAATAAAGCTTGACCATCAACATACAGTGTTTATATTGCACTAGTTTAGATAAAAGTTAAAAAGACAATAAACACAATCGCCCCCCCCATGTAAACGATAACATAGATTATATAGTATTACTTGTCTTCAATCACATTTAAAATAAATGTAAAGTGCCTTATAGCTCACTGCTTGGAATGTGCATGCAAGGTCTGGTGGTACAGCCAATCAGAAGCCATACTGCTAACTCCTGCAGCTCTGCATTAATGTTTAGGCTATGTTGTGCACAGGAGGGCTCTTAAAAGGACACTGTACTTTAAAATGTGTTTTCCATTAATATATGGGTAATTGTTCCTTAATGTTGATTTTTGTATTTAAATTAGTTGTTTTGTTCTCATGGACATGCCCATTTAACTGGGCTGGCTTTGTAGAATGAGCAGTTCTGCTCATATGTTCTCTTTATAAATGCAGTCTAGTAGTCAGGTGTTGAAATACTAATTATGGAACAGGGAGTCAATGAGCAAAACAAACAGTGTACAATATAGAAATATGAATCTCCCACCCCCAACTGGGAGGTTAATTTTTTTATTATTATTTTTATCATCAGTTATATGTTCAGTGCCAACAGATTCCGCAGCGCTAAAGACATGGGTCTAATATGCAAGGTAACAATTATGGGAGAGAAAGGGATAGAGGGAATTTATGCTTCTGTCTCCTGTTTACATATCTTTTCTACAGAAAATACAGCAGTATTCATACTTTCAGTATAGGTGGTGGTTTCAATATTTCAATTGACTGAATAAAGGTAAAGGAAATGTTTAAACAATTGAATACACTTCAGCAAGTAAAATAGATAATAGGGAACACCTACAAGTGGAGACATTTTTACAGTACAATGTCCCTTTAAACCCATCACACCAAAGCAGTGAGAGTATGTTCTAAGTTAAAGGAATATTGTTTTTAAAAACATTTTGTCATTGAAAGAGCAGCAAAAAATGGCACGTAAAATCTGTTTACTTTTAAATACAGCAGTATCATCTTTGTAATTCCTGTTCATTCTCAGTTGCTATTAAAACAACTCCCACAGAACAAGAACATGTTAATTAAAAAACAGAATTTATACTTACCAATATTTTTTTTTCTTTCTTCATGATGAGAGTCCATAGGTGTCCATAACATGCTGGATATATTTCCTGCCACTAGGAGGAGGTCAAGAACCCTCATAAGAGCTTTATTTTAATCCCTCCCACCTCCTCTACTCACTCAGTTTACATATAGCTGAGCACAGGAGAGAGACAGAAAAGGTAGGAAACACAGAAAGCAGGGTTAAGAGGTGCAAATAAGAACTGTCGCCTGTATAGCAAAACCTTTGTGTGGGTCCTATGGACTCTCATGATCCCAAAAGGAAGAATGTTTTTGGTAAGTAAATTCTATTTCTTTCATGTAATTGGCAAGAGTCCATGAGCTAGTGACGTATGGGATATACAATCCTACCAGGAGGGGCAAAGTTTCCCAAACCTCAAAATGCCTATAAATACACCCCTCACCACACCCACAATTCAGTTTTACAAACTTTGCCTCCTATGGAGGTGGTGAAGTAAGTTTGTGCTAAGATTTCTACGTTGATATGCGCTTCTCAGCATTTTGAAGCTCAATTCCTCTCAGAGTACAGTGAATGTCAGAGGGATGTGAAGGGAGTATCACCTATTGAATACAATGGTCATCCTAATGGGATCTATTTCATAGGTTCTCTGATATCGGTCGTAGAGATTCATCTCCTACCTCCCTTTTCAGATCGACGATATACTCTTATATACCATTACCTCTACTGATTCTCGTTTCAGTACTGGTTTGGCTATCTGCTATATGTGGATGAGTGTCTTTTGGTAAGTATGTTTCATTATTTAAGACACTCTCAGCTATGGTTTGGCACTTTGTATATAAAGTTCTAAATATATGTTTATACTTATATTTGCCATGGTTCAGGTTTATCAGTATATTTCATATTTGGGAAATGCATTTAAAAAAAAATTTTTACCTGAAGTTTTCAAATTGTTTATTTTTTCTAAATTGCGGGCTGTATTAGGCTCGCGTGAGCGCAAAATGCTATAATTTATTGTGTCATTCTTGGCGCGAGACTTTTTTGGCGTGTGAATTACGTTTGTTTACGCAAATTCTTCATTTCCGGCGTCTTAGTTGACGTCGAGTCTATCCACGAGGGTGCGTCATCTATGACCTGTTGCGGACGTTTTTGGCGCCAAAAAATATTTTCAGTTGTGGGCGTCATACTTGGCGCCAAACTATTTGTCATTATTTAAGACTTTATTTCCTTTTGCCTCTGGTCCTTTTTTTCTTTGTCAGAGGCCTATTCTGTTTGCATTTTTTCCCATTCCTGAAACTGTCATATAAGGAAATAGATAATTTTGCTATATATGTTGTTTTTTCTCTTACATATTGCAAGATGTCTCAATCTGATCCTGTTTCAGAATCTACTACTGGAATCCTGCTGCCTGATATCGGTTCTACCAAAGCTAAGTGCATTTGTTGTAAACTTGTTGTAACTGTTCCTCCGGTTGTAGTTTGTAATAGTTGTCATGATAAACTTTTACATGCAGAGAATATTTCCATCAGTAGTGTTGCATTACCTGTTGCTGGTCCATCAACATCTAATGTTCAGGATATTCCTGTCAATTTGAGAGAATTTATTTCTGATTCCATTCAGAAGGCTTTGTCTGCCATTCCGCCTTCTAATAAACGTAAAAGGTCTTTTAAAACTTCTTATACAGTTGATGAATTTTCAAATGACTGACAACATACTGATTTATCTATCTCTGATGAGGATCTGTCTGATTCACAGGATCCTGCCTCAGATATTGATACTGACAAATCTTCATATTTATTTAAAATGGAGTATATTCGTTCTTTATTGTAGGAAGTGTTGATTGCATTAGATATAGAGGAGTCTAGTCCTCTTGATACTAAAACTAGTGTTAGGTGTTATCCCCATGGGGGGGAAGTGTTAGGTCATGCCGAAGCCGCGGGCACACTGTACCACCTGAGGCAGATGTAGATTATCTGATAAGGATCCCTTAGAATGACTCAGACCACGCAGCAATATGATCTAAAGCCAATCATGTTTATTGAACAGTGCAAGCCTATCTTATAGACTTAAGTAACAGCATATAGGGTTAAGGGGATGACACGTTAGGACCGCGTCATTTTACACAGTTATACAGAGTAAAGCACAGTGTGATTCTGGAAATTCACTAGCTCATAACAATATACTATAGTCATAATAAACCATGCATCTGAAGATACACCAAGGTCGCTGGACCATCTTATTGACATTATATTCTTCTGGGCGTACAGCCAGGGACATCTACAAGGTTAGCTAGCTTTGTAGAATAAGATGACAAGCATATATTTCTCACTACAGAATGAACCATTATAATAAAGTCTAATCATTACAAAATGGATGCTAATCATCACAAGATGGCTGCGAGGAACAAGATGGCTGCAGTCAGGTTCACATTACCCCTAACATACCATCCTTTTATTCTAACAGAATAACATAAAAATAGACAGGCATAGAAAATTAGTAAACTCTATGTGAGAATACTAAAGAGAAAAATATTCCTATGTCGTGATATACTTTTATAGGCTAATAGGGCACAATTTGTCACTGCATATAGGTACAGCCCTCCAATACCTTCCATCTATCTTCCAGCCTTCCCAAAACTACCTCTACCAACACAGAGACCCAACCAGCCCCCCATCTACCCCCAAACAACGCTGCATCGTTTATTTCTCCACCTGCATTGCTAGCACCCCCCAATATGTCCAACAGTTCCTTCTCCACAGTAAAGCATGACATAGCAACAGCACAACTGTCTCTAGGTGGCCTCTGATCACTTTAAGAACAGTCTTTGTCCATTTGAGAGCGCTTCACCTTAACACTTTGCTATAATACAATTCTCCAACAGTTCATTTGCAGTAGGGGTGCTTATCCAGTGTTCTTCCGCAGGGAGATGCTGGAAATCTGATGGTTTGTTCATGGGGTAGACAAGGCAACCAGTGGATACCCATGGCAAGCAAACACTCGAGTCACAGGGAGTCTAGGAAGCAAACAGAAACAGTACAGGATGAGTACACACCGCAATACAATCACAATTATGTCCAAATAAAACGTCACTTTCATCCTATGTCATTTAAAACCAAACAAAACATTGTTGATATATAATACAAACTAAATACATTGATATTTCTCAGAGAATAATTTACAACTTCTCTATACACTTTTAAATGATACTTCATGAATACTAAGCAAGTGAAAACCTGCCAACTTCATCAAGGGCCTGAATGGTTATGCTAAAACTTATGCTAAGGCCTGCCCTGTAGCAAAAATGAAAAAAAGAAAACAGTCAATAAAAATAAATGAATTTCTTTACACTGTCACTTTGAACTTCTAAAAATAAAAGAACCTCGTGTTGCTTTATTCTGCATGGCTGCTATCTATAATGTTTATAATTCTCCAACCATGATCCTAATATTCAACAATCTCATCTGATATAAACACTACTAGTTTACTAATTATTTTATGCAACCTAAATTCTCTCACACTCCTGTATGAGGAAAGCATACAAACAGAACATCATTTAAAACTACAAACTCTTTTAAAGGTAAACACATCTTTATGGTAAGATAATTCCTTTCTTTGACAAACCTCTGTAATGACCAAATTCACTAGCAGATACCATACCAATTAATAATAAAAGGGAAAAATATACTTGCTTTTCTACTATCTATTCCCTAAACAAATATTTTCTGTATAATGAATATAAACTTCTAGCTGAGACATGTCCTCCTTATGTTCTAGAGGGTGAAGGGTCTAAAATATTATGATATATTGCAGCATTTTCCTTAAACATATTTTTATACTCAGTGGGCCATTCAATAGGGTACAATACTGCAAGTTCACAGTTACATTTATCTAAAGGGTTACTTTGTTAAGCACATAAACTACAATGTGCACTAATACCAATAAGCATATGATTTCTTATACCAAATATGATCAATAAAAATAAAACAAATACAAGAGAATACAAAACAAGCAATATAAGGAATCGAGTTAACAATACTCCCCTAATTTAATTGGTTGACCCTGTAACAGCATAACAGGTCCTCCATATCGAGCGGCAAGGCACAGTCCAGAGAAGGATAGTCTTTATGTCCTGAAGACACACATCAGAGGAAACAGTCATGGATTACCCAGAGTCCAGTTCTGGGGCTGGTACCAGCATGCAAAGCAAAGAATGGATCCAAAGATAGTTCAGCAACTTTTACTGCAGTATGGTGGTTAAAACAAGCTTGACAAAAGGTCTTTCATCTTCATCTTTTCTTTCTTTAAAGGTTTACTTGCTTTCAATATTTAATCTTTTGAAGAGTGCACTTATGGAATTTTGCCTGTACAGATTTTACCTAAATATGGAAACTCAAAAATAATTCAGTTAGTGTCTTTTAATCTATGGATACAGCAGCATACTCTCATCCTGCAAATACAAATATAGTGTTAAAAACCAAATAGAAAAATAAAACATTTTAGGCATCTGAAATATGAGAGCAAAATACAACACAGAGAGACAATGAAGAGATCTAATCCACCAGGGAGGGAAAAAGGAGTGGGGTCTGGGTATACAGGCTACGACCGGGGTGGCCATCAAGGTAGATGATGTCCGTGGCCAGATTCCCAATGAAGGAAAGTTCTAGACAATCCTAGGGACGTAGTGCATCCTGCATAGGGATAAGACAGGGAAATTTAGGGCACAGCTGGTGGTTAGGCAATAACATTGTAAGAGGAGATTCAAAACGTTTTAGGTTCACCTCCTAAAAACAATAACCCCCATTACATAATATACTCATCAATACTCATCAATACTTCCCCCTTGTTTGCGTGAAACATCCCATGTGACACGCAAACACAACATAACAAGAAACTAAACGACAAATCATGCACTCCACTCATGCAGACACAATTCTCAATAGCAAGCAAAATCAAATACACTTCACATTCAATATGCTGTCCATACAGCACACTTCCACACATAGTCACAAAAGAGAAAAACATAACAAACAAACATTGAAAACCAATTGTTCTTGTCTTTCACAAAACAAAACATTAGCTGCCGACACAAACTTCAAACAACCACAATTAACCTGAAATTCAACACATATTCTGACATTCACTGAAATGAACACTCGCAAAACACTACAAATAATTAAAAACATCCCCTAAGAACCATCTATACCCAGGCTCTGCAACGTCTACTATGTACAAAACTTTGATATCACACAAATAAAGCAATCACAGCAGATGCTCAAGAAACTTCAGTTGCATATTGTACAAATAAAATTGCGCTTATTTGGGAACGATCAGATAACATGGTACAGCCACCATTCTCCTGCCGCATGCACCATGCAAATCCACTGTTAAAGGGACATTCTAGTAGAAATTAAACTTTCATTATTCAGATAGGACTTTTAATTTTAACCAACTTTCTAATGTACTTTATCATCAAAATCACTTTTTTTCTTTCCTGGTATTCTTAGTGTAAACTAAACATAGGTAGGCTCACAAACGACCTCTAAGCCGAGGGCCGTCTTTATCACAGGCTGTTTAAATCTCTTTGCAACACCAAGAGACAAAATACACGTAAGCCATATAAATAAAACTAAAACTGTGTGCTGGAAGAAGGCCCTAGACACAAGGCATGTCAAAACTATAATCAGATAAATTAGCAAGTTATGTAAATGCAGTAGAATCAGATAAATTGTGCATCATTTGTTTGCCGTCCCCTATCGCCTTAATATAGGGGTGTATAGTAGACACATTATAGACCACGGCTTAGCTGTTAAGCAGCAATCAAACTTATTGCAATTATAGTTGTAGACTGGTTAGTAACCAAATAACTATATATTTTAAAGTGTCACTTAAATCACTTCATTAAATAATATCTCATTTATTTATTGAACGCAGTGGGGGTTATTTTAAATAACAAAGAGTTCTGTAATATCTGTGAGATACAGTTTGACAGCAGACGGCCACAGAAATAAAATGATCAGTTTTAAGCTATATTCTGTGACAGAATATAATATAAATACTTGTTTCTTTGTAGTTAGCAATTTATATTTCATTTTTTATAACATAGAACACCAGTACTGCCGCTTTAAATGTAAAGTACAAATCTTTCTCTCTGCGACAAAGCAAACACAAGAGAGAACTTTTTTTTTTTTTTTTAAAGAAAACCAAAACATGCACAGTGTTATCATTCTTCTCAAGGATAGTAAGGCAAGCTCAAAGTTTCATTTTTACTTAAAGGAGAAACACTGTTTACTGCTTAAAAATATAAAATTTACACTAAAACTTGATAAATGCTACTTATTTCCACAACAACAAAATTATTGGATTTAACGTTATGTATAATTTGATATTCACCATTCTGCAGCTCTCCAGCCAAATATAACAATTGCATATAACACAAAAATATGCTTTCTACAAAAGAATAATAATACAATTTCCCCTTTAAATTATTCCCAATGATCCATTGGCCTTACTCAAGATAAAAATGTATACTGACGTTCATTAAATAGCCTAAGCAAGCATAAGCAGCATAAGAACGCACTCACAGTGGGATGCAGGCTAGTTAAAGGGACATTTTACCAAACTAAAAAATAATCTTTAATTGAAGCTGCTAACACAGTTAAATATACTAGTGTTAGGCTTACAGTAAACCTCATTGTCTTTTATGTAAATATTCCCTTAAATTCTCAGATGTTATATCAGTTTGCCTGTATCCCTTTAAATATTTTCACTCCTCTGTTTTCCTCGTTTTTTTTTTCGCTAGTCTCACAGATCGCTACACTAAAATTCTAGACAACTTATCACTTCAGTTTGCATTACAGAGAGAATTAAGTTATACTGCAAAAGAAACATCTGCTATCTAAACGTCAGATTTAAAATAAATATATACAAAGAAAAGTCTCTTAAAATATATTTTGCAAACTACTAATACAGTGTTATTGCTGCTCCTGAACTCCTTTCACATTAGTGAACTGGTTCTTTAAATAATAAACTGACAATTTTCTATTGCTCCGTCTACGCACTGAGCTCTGATTTTACAGACAAATATAAGATAAGGATTATCCGAAATTCAACCCATTACAAATTACATCAGCTATACACAGACTTACAAATGCAACTTCTCCTACATTTTATACTATGCAGCTTGTATAACAAGTCATGGACAATACATTAATAGCAACACTATGTTACAGTGGACTGTCCCTTTAAGGACTAACCATTTATCACGTAAATTACATATGTATACCCTAACCATAATTTAGGATGCTTGTATGATTTACCACACAAATTCCACCTCTGTACTGTAGCATGACCTGCAGATTAATTTACTTGCAACAAAAACGGACGCACGTTTAGATAAAATTTCAATTAGAGCCTATAACTATATTTCATCGTGTGCACTAACTCCGTGCACAGACCTTACAAATACAACATACGTTAACCCATTAATCATACGAGAAACAGTTTCATATTATCACTTAAAACTAAAACTGCTTATTAATACCACATACTTAAAACATGCTGTTGACTTTAAAATACAGGTATATAAATATAACACTACAAAATACCTCCTTACAACGTCTGATTTCCCAGCAGAGAAACAGAAAGAAACATTTTTACAGCGATACAGACACACAAGCTCATTCCATCTCGCATACCAGAGATTCACTCCTTTTTTTTTGTTTCTCAGAAAAACATCTATTTCATAGCGTACCAAAGACATATAAATATACCCCAAGATTAACTTTTCACCAAGTCCAAAATGTATTGGAGTCAGAAGAATCCACGCAGAATGGCCATTTTCTGCAGAGATTGGAACCAACATTTTCAAATAATACATTCTGTTTTTGGTTTAAAGTAAATCTGTTACACGCATACCACAGTGAGACCATCACACATTATGCATCTCAATATACAAAATTTCCTTTTCATTACTGCAAGCAAACAAAAAGTCTTACAAACGGAGCTGCTGTAACAGTTTCTTTGTTTCTGTTCTCTGATCTGTGTGCGCGCTCAGTGGTGGCCCCCCGTCTTTGCCTGCTACATTTTTTAAACACAGTGATTTCTCTATTTACCACCACAGCAGTGCTCACTGACAGTGTTTTGAAATGTTTCTGTCTTTTGCAGAAACTATTAACTCTTTTTTTGTCGACCTTATACATGTAATTTTCTCTGTGCATTATTATCTATAAGCAGATCCCATTCCTCCACACAATAATAGCCACAATAATAACATGCATAGCCACTTAATATTTTCTAAGCAATTATATCCTCCTAGGGAGCTTAACTTAAAAAGCTTTCGTAAAATGGCATCATTATTTTCTTGCGCGCTTATCAAAGACAGGACTCACAATACCTGTCGTAACCCAGGACAGGACTCTTAACCTGTCTGGAGGGGTTATCACAACTGCCGGGCAGAACTATAACCTCCGCAAACCTGCGTCTCAACCACAGGAACCCCTTAACCCTTTATCATATATTATCAACACCTATTACCAGACTAAATTAGGTTCAGATTCACAGAAGGAAAGCATGGTAAAAGCACTCATACTTACTCACTGCGAATCCCACATAACTGACACTGAAATTGTTAGGTGTTATCCCCATGGGGGGGGAGTGTCAGGTCAGGCCGAAGCCGCGGGCCCACTGTACCACCTGAGGCAGATGTAGATTATCTGATAAGGATCCCTTAGAATGACTCAGACCACGCAGCAATATGATCTAAAGCCAATCATGTGTTTATTGAACAGTGCAAGCCTATTGTATAGACTTCAGTAAACAGCATATAGGGTTAAGGGGATGACACGTTAGGACCGCGTCATTTTACAAATTAATACAGAGTAAAGCACAGTGTGATTCTGGAAATTCACTAAGCTCATAACAATATACTATAGTCATAATAAACCATGCATCTGCAGATACACCAAGGTCACTGGACCCATCTTATTGACATTATATTCTTCTGGGCATACAGCCAGGGACATCTACAAGGTTAGCTGCTTGTAGAATAAGATGACAAGCATATATTTCTCACTACAGAATGAACCATTATAATAAAGTCTAATCATTACAAAATGGATGCTAATCATCACAAGATGGCTGCGAGGAACAAGATGGCTGCAGTCAGGTTCACATTACCCCTAACAACTAGTAAACGTTTAAAATTCGGTTTATAAATCTCATGTAGATATACAGAGGTTTTCAGTTCCTGATGCTATTCCACGATATGATTTCAAAGGAATGGAATAGACTTGGGTACTTCTTCTTACTCCTTCTTCAAGGTTTAAAAATTGTATCCTTTGCCAACTGATAGATTGGAGTTTTGGGGAGAAAAATCCCCAAAGTTGATGGGGCCATCTCTACTCTTGCTAAGCGTACTACTATTCCTACGGGAAGACAGTACTTCTTTTAAAGATCCTTTAGATAGGAAACTTGAATCCTATCTAAGGAAGGCTTATTTTATGTTCAGGTCATCTTCTTAGGCCTGCTATTTCTTTGGCTGATGTTGCAGCTGCTTCAACTTTTTGGTTGGAAACTTTAGCGCAACAAGTATCAGACTATAATATGTATATAAGCAAAAAAATGATGAAGCCCAGGGAGTAAAAGTAAAATTATTTAAGTTTATTAATGATAGCTAAAATATCAGAATAGTAGTAAAAAACATAGAACAGTCTAACGCGTTTTGGCTAGCTGTTGCCGTAATCGTGGTCTATGATTACGGCAACAGCTAGCCGAAACGCGTTAGACTGTTCTATGTTTTTTACTACTATTCTGATGTTTTAGCTATCATGAATAAACTTCAATAATTTTACTTTTACTCCCGGGACTTCATCATTTTTCTGTTTATTTACTTTTTAAGAGTTGTGAGGAACTCTTGCCTTTTAGTCCCTGTGAGTATCGGCATTATAGGAGCATACTATTTACCTAGAGCCCCGGATTGGATATTGATTACTTACTCAGTGGAAACGAAGATTGGCGGAGGAGAAGTTGACGTCACGTCCGACTAGTAAGTCCCGCACTTGCAAATAGCTGAACTCCGGAGCTGGAGAGAGTTTTGCGGTTGCGTTTCTTAGCGTAGCCATCCTCCTGTCTGCATCGAGGTTAGCTTACCCAACAAGAAGCAGAGGTCTTCTGCCTTGACGACAAGGTAATTTATGGCAAAAGGGTCTATTTTGCTGAGGTGCGGGTGAAGTTTTAAACGTGACCGCCGTGTCAAGTCTTCCTAAAGTGGTGTTGTAACTGGTGATTTTCCTGTGTTTCCCTAGTCATATCCTAGAGGCCTTTGTTTGTATGTACCATTCCCTGATGAGCGTTATGCCTCTTTTCTCACTTATACTATGTATAGCATTGTTAAGTTAATTCAACATGCTAATAATTTTGTTTGTGATGCCATTTTTGATATCATCAGAACTGATGTTAGATATATGTCTTTAGCTATTTTAGTTAGAAGAGCTTTATGGCTTAAATCTTGGAATGCTGATATGACTTCTAAATCAACGTTGCTATCTTTTTCTTTCCAAGGTAATAAATTATTTGGTTCTCAGTTGGATTTCTATAATTTCAACTGTTACTGGGAGGAAGGGGGCTTTTTTACCTCAGGATAAAAAATCTAAGGGTAAATTTAAAGCATTCTAACCATTTTCGTTCCTTTCGACAGAATAAGGAACAGAAACCTAATCCTTCCCCTAAGAAATCTGTCTCCAATTGGAAGCCTTCCTCAGTCTGGAATAAATCCAAGTCTTTTAACAGATCTAAACCAGCCCCCAAGTCTGCATGAAGGTGCGGCCCTCATTCCAGCTCAGCTGGTAGGGGGCAGACTAAAATTTTTTCAAGGATGTTTGGATAAATACAGTCCAAAATCATTGGATTCAGAACATTGTCTCTCAGGGGTACAGAATAGGTTTTAGAGTAAGACCGCCTGTGAGAAGTTTCTTTCTCTCACGCATTCCAGTGAAACCCAGAGAAAGCACAGGCTTTCCTGAAGTGTGTTTCTGACCTGGAGTCTTCTGGGGTAATCGTGCCGGTTCCTTTTCAGGAACAGGGTCTGGGGTTTTATTCAAATCTGTTCATTGTCCCAAAGAAAGAAAAGTCATTCAGACCAGTTCTGGATCTAAAAATCTTGAATCGTTATGTAAGAATACCAACATTCAAAATGGTGACTATAAGGACTATTCTGACTTTTGTTCAGCAAGGGCATTATATGTCCACAATAGACTTACAGGATGCATATTTTCATATTCCGATTCATCCAGATCACTATCAGTTCCTGAGATTCTCTTTTCTAGACCAGCATTACCAATTTGTTGCTCTTCCTTTTGGCCTAGCCACAGCTCCAAGGATCTTTTCAAAGGTTCTCGGTGCCCTTCTCTCTGTAATCAGAGAGCGGGGTATTGCGGTGTTTCCTTATTTGGACGATATCTTGGTACTTGCTCAGTCTTTACGTTCTGCAGAATCTCACACGAATCAACTAGTGTTGTTTCTTCAAAGACATGGTTGGAGGATCAATTTACCAAAAAGTTATTTGATTCCTCAGACAAGGGTAACCTTTTAAGGTTTCCAGATAGATTCAGTATCCATGACTTTGTCTCTAACAGACAAGAGACGTTTGAAGTTGTTGCAGCTGTCGGAACCCTTCAGTCTCAGTCATTCCCTTCAGTAGCTATGTGCATGGAGGTTTTAGGTCTCATGACTGCAGCATCGGGACGCAATCCCCTTTGCTCGTTTTTACATGAGAAACTCTTCAGCTTTGTATGCTGAACCAATGGTGCAGGGATTATACAAGGATATTACAATTAATATCCTTAAATCCCAATGTTTCGACTATCTCTGACTTGGTGGTTAGATCACCATCGTATAGTTCAAGGGGCTTCTTTTGTTCATGCAACCCTGGACTGTGATCACAACAGATGCAAGTCTTTCAGATTGGGGAGCTGTCTGGGGATCTCTGACAGCACAAGGGGTTTGGAAATCTCAAGAGGCGAGATTACCAATCATATTTTTGGAATTCCGTGTGATTTTCAGGGTTCTTCAGATTTGGCCTCTCTTGAAGAGAGAACTGTTCATTTGTTTTCAGACAGACAATATCACAACTGTAGCATATGTCAATCATCAGGGTGGGACTCACAGTCCCCAAGCTATGAAAGAAGTATCTTGGATACTTGCCTGGGTGGAATCCAGCTCCTGTCTAATTTCTGCGGTCCATATCCCAGGTGTAAACAATTGGGAAGCGGATTATCTCAGTCATCAGACTTTACATCCAGGAGAGTGGTCTCTTCACCCAGATGTGTTTTTTCAAATTGTTCAGATGTGGGGGCTTCCAGAAATAGATCTGATGGCATCTTATCTAAACAAGAAACTTCCCAGGTACCTGTCCAGGTCCAGGGATCCTCAGGCGGAGGCAGTGGATGCGTTGACACTTTCTTGGAGTTATCAACCTGCCTATATTTTTCTGCCTCTAGTTCTTCTCCCAAGAGTGATTTCCAAAATCATCATGGAGCAATCGTTTGTGCTGCTGGTGGCTCCAGCATGGCCACACAGGTTTTGGTATGCAGATCTGGTTCAGATGTCCAGTTGCCAACCTTGGCCACTTCCGTTAAGACCAGACCTTCTATCTCAAGGTCCGTTTTTCCATCAGGATCTCAAATCATTAAATTTGAAGGTATGGAAATTGAATGCTTAGTGCTTAGTCATAGAGGTTTCTCTGACTCAGTAATTAAAACTATGTTGCAGGCTCGTGAATCTGTTTCTAGAAAGATTTATTATCGAGTTTGGAAGACCTACATTTCATGGTGTTCTTCTCATAAATTCACTTGGCATTCTTTTAGAAGTCCTAGAATTTTTACAGTTTCTTCAGGATGGTTTGGATAAGGGTTTGTCTGCAAGTTCTTTGAAATGACAAATCTCTGCTCTTTCTGTTTTATTCCACAGAAAAAATTGCTAAACTTCCTGATATACATTGTTTTGTACAGGCGTTGGTCCGTATCAAGACTGTCATTAAATCAATCTCTCCTCCCTGGAGTCTTAATTTGGTTTTAAAGGCTTTACAGGCTCCTCCGATTGAGCCTATGCATTCTTTGGACATTAAATTGCTTTCTTGGAAAGTGTTGTTTCTTTTGGCCATCTCTTCTGCTAGAAGAGTTTCTGAATTATCTGCTCTTTCTTGTGAGTCTCCTTTTCTGATTTTTCATCAGGATAAGGCGGTTTTGCAGACTTCATTTAAATTCCTACCTAAAGTTGTGAATTCCAACAATATTAGTAGAGAAATTGTTGTCCCTTCCTTGTGTCCTAATCCTAAGAATTCTTTGGATGTGGTGAGAGCTTTGAAATATTATGTTGAAGCTTCTAAAGATTTCAGGAAGACTTCTAGTCTATTTGTTATCTTTTCTGGTTCTAGGAAAGGTCAGAAGGCTTCTGCTGTTTCCTTGGCTTCGTGGTTAAAGCTTTTGATTCATCACACTTATTTGGAGTCAGGTAAATCCCCGCCTCAGAGGATTACGGCTCATTCTACTAGGTCTGTTTCCACTTCCTGGGCTTTTAAGAATGAAGCTTCAGTTGATCAGATTTGCAAAGCAGCAACTTGGTCTTCTTTGCATACATTTACTAAATTCTACCATTTTGATGTTTTTTTCTTCTTCAGAAGCAGGTTTTTGGTAGAAAAAGTTCTTCAGGCAGCTGTTTCAGTTTGATTCATCTGCTTATAATTTCATTTTTTTTTCTTTTTCTTTATAAGATTAAAATTTATGATTTGGGTTGTGGATTAATTTTTTTCAGCGGAAATTGGCTGTCTTTATTTTTATCCCTCCATTTCTAGTGACTCTTCAGTGGAGTTCCACATCTTGGGTATTTGCTATTTCCATACGTCACTAGCTCATGGACTCTTGCCAATTACATGAAAGAAAACATAAGTACCTGATAAATTCATTTCTTTCATATTGGCAAGAGTCCATGAGGCCCACCCTTTTTTTGGTGGTTATGATTTTTTTGTATAAAGCACAATTATTCCAATTCCTTTGTTGATGCTTTTTTACTCCTTTTTTATCACCCCACTACTTGGCTATTCGTTAAACTAAATTGTGGGTGTGGGTGAGGGGGTGTATTTATAGGCATTTTGAGGTTTGGGAATCTTTTGCCCCTCCTGGTAGGATTGTATAGCCCATACGTCACTAGCTCATGGACTCTTGCCAATATGAAAGAAATGAATTTATCAGGTAAATTCTTACATAAATTATGTTTTTCTTTCATAAGATGATAAGCGTCCATAGGAGTCCATAAAATGTGATACAACACCGAAGTTGAGAGTCCATGTTTAGGAAAAGTGTGACAAAATTATGGCAGTTTCTACTTGCAGGAAAATTGCAGCCTGAAGGGACTTTCCTGTCAAAAGCAGCTTCAGAAGAAGCATAAATATAAAAATAGTAAAATTTAGAATGGAAAGAAGACCAAGTTGCCGCCTTGCAAATCTGTTCCAAGGAGGCATCATTTTGAAAACCCAAGTAGTAGATACAGACCTATTAAAATGAGCAGTTACTCTTTTTGGAGGCGGTTTTCCCACAGCCAAGTAAGGTTTAGGAATAGTCTGCTTCAGCCTTGACTATTTCTCATACTTTCTCATACCTGAAAAGTAGACAAATAAGCTTGAAGTCTGTCTAAAATCTTTAGTAGTCTGAAGATATTTTAAGGCCCTGACTACATCCAAATTCTGTAGTAGGCGTTCCCTAGAGTTAGAAGGCTTAGGGCACATAGAAGGAACAACATTTTCTCTGAAGACACTACCTTTGGAAGAAAAATCATATTTAGTCCTGTTTGATTGTGGCAATGACTCTTGGAAAGAAGAACAAACGGAGGAAATTGATAGGCCAGCTGAAAGTTCCCAGGACAGACTAGAGCATCTATCATGTGAGCTCTTGGATCTCTTGACCTGGCACAATAAACCGGAAGTTTGCGGTTCAATTTGGACGCCATTATATCTATTTCTGAAAGACCCCACCTCAGAAATAAATTGATCAAACACATCCTGATGAGGAGACCATTCTCCTGGATGGACGGACTGATGACTTGTGGTAATCTGCTTCCCAATTGTTCACTGTGAATGGCCGATAGGGTGCAATGGTTTTCCTCTGCCCCAAGACAGAATATGAGATACCTCTCGCATAGCTAAGGGTCTTTGAGCACCGCACTGATGATTGATGTACACCACATCAGTGATGTTGTCTGACCTAGAACCAAATTAATTTTTCCTGTTTGAGAAGGGGCCATGACTGAAGGGGCCTGAAAGAATCGCGCACAGTTCTAGGATGTTTTAATTATTATTATCAGGTAATTTGTAGAGCGCCAACAGATTCCCCAGTGCTATAAATATAGGCAGTATACAAGATAACATTTATAGGGATCAAAAGGGTAGAGGGCCCTGCCGAGAGTTGCACTGTTATTGTCAGCTCTTATGATGTTGATAGGTAACCTCACCTCCTGAGGAACCACACTCCGTGCGCCCCTACGCAAAAAGCATCCTAACTCATCAGACTTGCATCCATTGTGACTATAGTCCAGATAGGCTAAATAAATTAGCTCCAAGAGTCAAATAGGGATTTTCTCTCCCCCATGAGAGAGATGGTTTGACTGAAGAACTGAGCTCTATCTGCTTTTCCAGATGGAAACAATACTTTGACCACTGTTGAAACATGGACAATTGGAGATGATGAAGATGAAAGTGAGCCAAGGTACAGCGTCTGACACTGCTAACATAAGACCCATTACTTCCATACATTGTGCTACAGATGAAGAATGAGCCATCTGTAAGCAACAACAGGCAGTCTGAAGTTTGGTTCTGTTAGAATCTATGAGAAACAAGCACATTTGAACAGAGTCTATAATCACCCCAAAAAAACCTAATAGTTGGGGGACGTGAATTTTCCATCCATGTTCCTGAAGAAAAGATACCATTCTGTGGGTATAAACAGTAGCCAGAGAAAGAGATGGAGCTTGGACCAAAATATTGTCCAAATAAGAGGCAATGGAGATTCCATGTGCTCTAATCACTGCCAAGAGTGTCCCGCATACCTTCGTGAAGATGCAAGGGACTGTGGCCTAACCGAAGGGGAGGGCGGGAGATTGGTAATGTTTGTTGAGAAAAGCAAATCTTAGAAACTGGAAAATGATCCTTGTGAATTGGGATGTGCAGATATGCAGCCTTTAAATATTTGGTTGTCATAAAATTACCTTTCTTTCATGTAATTAGCAAGAGTCCATGAGCTAGTGACGTATGGGATATACATTCCTACCAGGAGGGGCAAAGTTTCCCAAACCTCAAAATGCCTATAAATACACCACCCCTCACCACACCCACAATTCAGTTTTACAAACTTTGCCTCCTATGGAGGTGGTGAAGTAAGTTTGTGCTAGATTCTACGTTGATATGCGCTCCGCAGCAAGTTGGAGGCCCGGTTTTCCTCTCAGCGTGCAGTGAATGTCAGAGGGATGTGAGGAGAGTATTGCCTATTTGAATGCAGTGATCTCCTTCTACGGGGTCTATTTCATAGGTTCTCTGTTATCGGTCGTAGAGATTCATCTCTTACCTCCCTTTCAGATCGACGATATACTCTTATTTATATACCATTACCTCTGCTGATTCTCGTTTCAGTACTGATTTGGCTTTCTACAAACATGTAGATGAGTGTCCTGGGGTAAGTAAATCTTATTTTCTGTGACACTCTAAGCTATGGTTGGGCACTTTGTTTATAAAGTTCTAAATATATGTATTCAAACATTTATTTGCCTTGACTCAGAATGTTCAACATTCCTTATTTTCAGACAGTCAGTTTCATATTTGGGATAATGCATTTGAATTAATCATTTTTTCTTACCTTCAAAAATTTGACTCTTTTTTCCCTGTGGGCTGTTAGGCTCGCGGGGGCTGAAAATGCTTCTTTTATTGCGTCATTCTTGGCGCGGACTTTTTTGGCGCAAAAAATCTTTTCGTTTCCGGCGTCATACGTGTCGCCGAAGTTGCGTCATTTTTTGACGTTATTTTGCGCCAAAAATGTCGGCGTTCCGGAAGTGGCGTCAATTTGGCGCCAAAAAGCATTTAGGCGCCAAATAATGTGGGCATCTTATTTGGCGCTAAAAAAATATGGGCGTCGCTTTTGTCTCCACATTATTTAAGTCTCATTTTTCATTGCTTCTGGTTGCTAGAAGCTTGTTCTTTGGCATTTTTTTCCCATTCCTGAAAACTGTCATTTAAGGAATTTGATCAATTTTGCTTTATATGTGTTTTTTCTCTTACGCATTGCAAGAGTGTCTCACGTTGCATCTGAGTCAGAAGATACTTCAGGAAAATCGCTGTCTATGTGCTGGACCTACCAAAGCTAAGTGTATCTGCTGTAAACTTTTGGTAGCTATTCCTCCGGCTGTTGTTTGTATTAATTGTCATGACAAACTTGTTAATGCAGATAATATTTCCTTTAGTAAAGTACCATTGCCTGTTGCAGTTCCTTCAACATCTAAGGTGCAGAATGTTCCTGATAACATAAGAGATTTTGTTTCTGAATCCATCAAGAAGGCTATGTCTGTTATTTCTCCTTCTAGTAAACATAAAAAATCTTTTAAAACTTCTCTCCCTACAGATGAATTTTTAAATGAACATCATCATTCTGATTCTGATGATTCTTCTGGTTCAGAGGAATTCTGTCTCAGAGATTGATGCTGATAAATCTTCATATTTATTTAAAATGGAATTTATTCGTTCTTTACTTAAAGAAGTACTAATTGCTTTAGAAATAGAGGATTCTGGTCCTCTTGATACTAATTCTAAACGTTTAGATAAGGTATTTAAATCTCCTGTGGTTATTCCAGAAGTTTTTCCTGTTCCTAATGCTATTTCTGAAGTAATTTCCAAAGAATGGGATAAATTGGGTAATTCATTTACTCCTTCTAAACGTTTTAAGCAATTATATCCTTTGCCGTCTGACAGATTAGAATTTTGGCGACAAAATCCCTAGAGTTGATGGGCTATTTCTACCCTTGCTAAACGTACTACTATTCTACGTCAGATGGTACTTCGTTTAAGGATCCTTTAGATAGGAAAATTGAATCCTTTCTAAGAAAAGCTTATCTGTGTTCAGGTAATCTTCTTAGACCTGCTATAATCATTGGCTGATGTTGCTGCAGCTTCAACTTTTTGGTTGGAAACTTTAGCGCAACAAGTAACAGATCATGATTCTCATAATATTATTATTCTTCTTCAGCATGCTAATAATTTTATCTGTGATGCCATTTTTGATATTATTAGAGTTGATGTCAGGTTTATGTCTCTAGCTATTTTAGCTAGAAGAGCTTTATGGCTTAAGACTTGGAATGCTGATATGGCTTCTAAATCAACTCTACTTTCCATTTCTTTCCAGGGTAACAAATTATTTGGTTCTCAGTTGGATTCTAATTATCTCAACTGTTACTGGTGAGAAAGGAACTTTTTTACCACAGGATAAAAAATCTAAGGGTAAAAACAGGGCTAATAATCGTTTTCGTTCCTTTCATTTCAACAAAGAACAAAAGCCTGATCCTTCATCCTCAGGAGCAGTTTCAGTTTGGAAACCATCTCCAGTCTGGAATAAATCCAAGCCTGCTAGAAAGGCAAAGCCTGCTTCTAAGTCCACATGAAGGTGCGGCCCGCATTCCAGCTCAGCTGGTAGGGGGCAGGTTACGTTTTTTCAAAGAAATTTGGTTCAATTCTGTTCACAATCTTTGGATTCAGAACATTGTTTCAGAAGGGTACAGAATTGGTTTCAAGATGAGACCTCCTGCAAAGAGATTTTTTCTTTCCCGTGTCCCAGTTAAATCCAGTGAAAGCTCAAGCATTTCTGAATTGTGTTTCAGATCTAGAGTTGGCTGGAGTAATTATGCCAGTTCCAGTTCCGGAACAGGGGATGGGGTTTTATTCAAATCTCTTCATTGTACCAAAGAAGGAGAATTCCTTCAGACCAGTTCTGGATCTAAAAATATTGAATCGTTATGTAAGGATACCTACGTTCAAAATGGTAACTGTAAGGACTATCTTGCCTTTTGTTCAGCAAGGGCATTATATGTCCACAATAGATTTACAGGATGCATATCTGCATATTCCGATTCATCCAGATCATTATCAGTTCCTGAGATTCTCTTTTCTGGACAAGCATTACCAGTTTGTGGCTCTGCCGTTTGGCCTAGCTACAGCTCCAAGAATTTTTACAAAGGTTCTCGGTGCCCTTCTGTCTGTAATCAGAGAACAGGGTATTGTGGTATTTCCTTATTTGGATAATATCTTGGTACTTGCTCAGTCTTTACATTTAGCAGAATCTCATACGAATCGACTTGTGTTGTTTCTTCAAGATCATGGTTGGAGGATCAATTTACCAAAAAGTTCATTGATTCCTCAGACAAGGGTGACCTTTCTGGGTTTCCAGATGGATTCAGTGTCCATGACTCTGTCTTTAACAGACAAGAGACGTCTAAAATTGATTTCAGCTTGTCGAAACCTTCAGTCACAATCATTCCCTTCGGTAGCCTTATGCATGGAAATTCTAGGTCTTATGACTGCTGCATCGGACGCGATCCCCTTTGCTCGTTTTCACATGCGACCTCTTCAGCTCTGTATGCTGAATCAATGGTGCAAGGATTACACAAAGATATCTCAAATAATATCTTTTAAACCGATTGTACGACACTCTCTAACGTGGTGGACAGATCACCATCGTTTAATTCAGGGGGCTTCTTTTGTGCTTCCGACCTGGACTGTAATTTCAACAGATCAGGCGGAGGCAGTGGATGCATTATCACTTCCTTGGAAGTATCATCCTGCATCCATTTCCGCCTCTAGTTCTTCTTCCAAGAGTAATCTCCAAGATTCTGAAGGAATGCTCGTTTGTTCTGCTGGTAGCTCCGGCATAGCCTCACAGGTTTTGGTATGCGGATCTGGTCTGGATGGCCTCTTGCCAACCGTGGACTCTTCCGTTAAGACCAGACCTTCTGTCGCAAGGTCCTTTTTTCCATCAGGATCTGAAATCCTTAAATTTAAAGGTATGGAGATTGAACGCTTGATTCTTGGTCAAAGAGGTTTCTCTGACTCTGTGATTAATACTATGTTACAGGCGCGTAAATCTGTATCTAGAGAGATATATTATAGAGTCTGGAAGACTTATATTTCTTGGTGTCTTTCTCATCATTTTTCTTGGCATTCTTTTAGAATACGAGAATTTTACAGTTTCTTCAGGATGGTTTAGATAAGGGTTTGGTCCGCAAGTTCCTTGAAAGGTCAAATCTCTGCTCTTTCTGTTCTTTTTCAAAGAAAGATTGCTATTCTTCCTGATATTCATTGTTTTGTACAAGCTTTGGTTCGTATAAAACCTGTCATTAAGTCAATTTCTCCTCCTTGGAGTTTGAATTTGGTTCTGGGGGCTCTTCAAGCTCCTCCGTTTGAACCTATGCATTCATTGGACATTAAATTACTTTCTTGGAAAGTTTTGTTCCTTTTGGCAATCTCTTCTGCCAGAAGAGTTTCTGAATTATCTGCTCTTTCTTGTGAGTCTCCTTTTCTGATTTTTCATCAGGATAAGGCGGTGTTGCGAACTTCTTTTGATTTTTTACCTAAGGTTGTGAATTCCAACAACATTAGTAGAGAAATTGTGGTTCCTTCATTATGTCCTAATCCTAAGAATTCTAAGGAGAAATCGTTGCATTCTTTGGATGTTGTTAGAGCTTTGAAATATTATGTTGAAGCTACTAAGTCTTTCCGTAAGACTTCTAGTCTATTTGTTATCTTTCCGGTTCTAGAAAAGGCCAGAAAGCTTCTGCCATTTCTTTGGCATCTTGGTTGAAATCTTTAATTCATCTTGCCTATGTTGAGTCGGGTAAAACTCCGCCTCAGAGGATTACAGCTCATTCTACTAGGTCAGTTTCTACTTCCTGGGCGTTTAGGAATGAAGCTTCGATTGATCAGATTTGCAAAGCAGCAAACTTGGTCCTCTTTGCATACTTTTACTAAATTCTACCATTTTGATGTATTTTCTTCTTCTGAAGCAGTTTTTGGTAGAAAAGTACTTCAGGCAGCGGTTTCAGTTTGAATCTTCTGCTTATGTTTTTCATTAAACTTTATTTTGGGTGTGGATTATTTTTCAGCAGGAATTGGCTGTCTTTATTTTATCCTTCTCTCTCTAGTGACTCTTGTGTGGAAAGATCCACATCTTGGGTAATCATTATCCCATACGTCACTAGCTCATGGACTCTTGCTAATTACATGAAAGAAAACATAATTTATGTAAGAACTTACCTGATAAATTCATTTCTTTCATATTAGCAAGAGTCCATGAGGCCCGCCCTTTTTTGTGTGGTGGTTATGATTTTTGTATAAAGCACAATTATTCCAATTCCTTATTTTATATGCTTTTGCACTTTTTTTATCACCCCACTTCTTGGCTATTCGTTAAACTGAATTGTGGGTGTGGTGAGGGGTGTATTTATAGGCATTTTGAGGTTTGGGAAACTTTGCCCCTCCTGGTAGGAATGTATATCCCATACGTCACTAGCTCATGGACTCTTGCTAATATGAAAGAAATGAATTTATCAGGTAAGCTCCAGCAACCTTAGGAACTACTTCCCAGGCTGTTAAATTATTTTCTGAAATTGGATACATTCTTTTGAACCTGTTAGAAACATAGAATTTGACAGTAGATAAGAACCAAAGGCCCATCAAGTCTACCCATAGTACTTGTTACTTTTTCCTTAAGAATGCCTTATGCATGTTCCAGGCATTTTTTAATTCCTTTACAGTCTTTGTGTTTACTACCTCAAATGGAAGTTTATTCCATGAATCCACCACCCTTTCTGTAAAAAAAATGCTTCCTCAAATTTCTCCTGAATCTGCTACCCTCTAACTTTAGATTTGTGACCCCTTGTTTTGGCATTTGTTTTTTTGTGAAAAGGTGCATAAGGAATGCCTAGTTTCTTCCATTCTTTGGCTATATATTCTGTAACGATGTCTGGTGCTTCAAAGGCCTTAGGCACCTTGGGCAGAGCTTTAAAGATCTGATTCAACTTATTTCGAGACTTGGAATCCTCTGGATTCAGTTCTGATAGTTCCAAGGTATTAAAAAAAAATAGATCTAAAACTAGAACAAAATTTAAATCTAGGCGTGCAATAAGTCTCTGGCTCATTTATTGCATCAGTGTCATCAGCGGAGATTTCACACTCAGTACCCTCAGAAAGAGGCTTAGCCGAGTCAGAGCTTTGTAAGCTAGGTGGTAAACTGAATCTGGGGATTAGGACCCTGCATGTTACAGGTGGTGCTAGGTACATCTCCTGATTTTTGCTTATGCTTACTTGCTTTGAGGATAGCCGCTAAAAACATCATCATAGTTTTTTGAAGACTTGTTTTAAACTCTGGAGAAAAAATCTGTGGAACCCCCTTGAGCCACATACAGTACATAAGCATGGGCACTGAATGTCTGCAAGGTGCCATACTGACAAGATTATGGATTGCGAATTAAAGATGTGGGACACAATTGGCACATAACTCGTTAATTTGGTCCAGTGGAACAGTTTTGCATAATAAACAGGGAAAATTGACTAAAGTATGTTTCCTGGGGTTTCTTCCAATGGGTCAGTCATTTTAGATGGGGTACAGACATGAGTCCAAAATAATAGGCAAAACTAAAATAAATGGAAATAAAGATATGTTCCAAAGTGTTAAGTAACAAATGTATTTACCAAAATACAACAGTCTATATGAACACCCTCAGAACCAGCATTTGGATATGGCGATGTGTAACAAGCCACACATAAAAACTAAGATTGTCTTGAAAAAGGCTCAATTGTGGAGCCGAAACGTCGACCTGAATTATGTCATTTTTTACTGAATAAATAAATAATCAACTATAAAAAGACCTGTGAGTTCCCTCTATTTTTCATATGGATACGTATAAAGAGTTATAGAGGAGTCACCCAGGCATTACAGAAAGAGAAGAAAGTTTGGAGTGAGAGAGAGAGAGTACTAGGGATAGTTCCTGGACTGTGTTTAGTGTCTGAGTCACTTACCTGGACTGCAGCACCCTTCGCTGTATCTTACCAGCTTGCTGAGGCATTTCTCCCTCACAAAATGCTGATCCAGTAGAGATCCCATCCAGTGCAAGTAAATATACTGCACAAGATACTTGCGGATATACCTGCACCCCTCAGGTAGAGACTAAGGGGCATATGTATCAAGCTCCGAATGGAGCTTGATGCCCCGTGTTTCTGGCGAGTCATCAGACTCGCCAGAAACAACAGTTATGAAGCAGCGGTCACAAAGACCGCTGCTCCATAACCTGTCCGCCTGCTCTGAGCAGGTGGACACACTTCGCCACAATACAACCCGATCGAGTACAATCGGGTTGATTGACACCCCCTTGCTGGAGGCTGGTGCAATGATGAATACGGCGAGTGTATTGCTCGCCATATTCAGCGAGGTCTGGCGGACCTGATCCGCCAGACTTTCATAACTAGAGGCCTAATGGACAGGGTGCCTGTGATGCCTGAGAGCAATTATGGCAGAGAGATTTACCTGTGAGGATACTGACATAATAAACTGAGCATTGCCATAACTGAGGTATTACTTTACTCCTGCTTCACTCAGAATCTTGGAAAAATTATCATTAGTCTTCCCTGAGCAAAGATGAAAGAGGGGTACTGGGTCTCAAATCAGGGGCGCGATCCGATATACGGTGCAGGTTTCGGCGCAAGTGTGGAAACCTGCGCCACCCGTAGTTTCAGCTCGCAACTCAAGCTATCACATATACGGCACCGTCAGATGCTAAAGTGCCATAAGTCTGACAAACTAGTGATGTCCAGAAATCTGCGTAAGTACAAATTTCTGGAGTCACCAGTGACTTACAACACTTTAGAAACTGCCGCCGCCTACAAAAACTGACTAAATTATAAAATCACCGTAACTGTCTAACACACCTCCCAAACATAGCCCAACACGTATACCCCTCTATCCGCAATCCCCCCTCTCACCTCCTAACAATAAATATATTAACCCCTAAAACCGCCGCTCCCGGACCCCGCCGCCAGCTACATTAACTATATTACCCCCTAATATGATCCCCCTACACCGCCCGCCACCTATTTTAACTATACTAACCCCTAATGTGAGCACCCTATCCTGCCGCCACCTACATTATATGTACTACCCCCTAATCTGACCCCCCCTACACCGCCGCCACCTATATTAAAATGATTAACCCCTAATCTAATCCCCCAACACCGCCGCCACCTATATTAAATGTCTAACCCCCTAATGTGATCCCCCTACACCGCCGCCACCTACAATTAAAATTATTAACCCCTAATGTAAGCCCCCTACCCCGCCGCTATCTATTTTAACTATATTACCCCCTAATCTAATCCCCCTACACCGCAGCCACCTATTTTAACTACATTACACCCTAATATAATCCCCTACACCGCCGCCACCTATAATAAATATATTACCCCTTAAAATACTAAAATGTCCCTACCCTAAACTAATTACAAATAGCCCTGAAAAGGGCCTTTTGCGTGGCATTGCCCCAAAGTAACCAGCTCTTTTACCAGCCCTTAAAAGGGCCTTTTGCGGGGCATTGCCCCAAAGTAACCAGCTCTATTACCAGCCTTAAAAGGGCCTTTTGCGGGGCATTGTCACAAAGTAATCAGCTCTTTTACCTGTATCTAATCCCCCTACACCGCCGCAACCTATATTAAATATATTAACCCCTAATCTAATCCCCCTACACCGCCGCCACCTATATTAAATATATTAACCCCTAATCTAATCCCCCTACACCGCCGCCACCTATATTAAATATATTAACCCCTAATCTAATCCCCCTACACCCGCCGCCACCTATATTACATATATTAACCCCTAATCTGACACCCCCTACACCGCCCGCCACCTATATTAACTATATTAACCCCTAATCTGACCCCCCCGCCGCCACCTATATTAACTATATTAACCCTAATTATATTAGGGTTAATATAGTTAATATAGTTATTATATTATATATATTAACTATATTAACCCTATCTAACCCTAACACCCCTAACTTACGCCTAGATTTAGAGTTCTGCGGTAGCCGTCAAAAGCAGCGTTAAGGGCTCCTAACGCTGCTTTTGGCGCCCCCCCTGGTATTTAGAGTCGTGTAGGTAAAGGTCTAACGCTCACTTTCAAGCCGCGACTTTATACCGCAGATCCCCTTACGCCAATTGCGTATCCTATCTTTTCAATGGGATCTTCCTAACGCTGGTATTTAGAGGTCTTGGCTGAAGTGAGCGGTAGACCCTTTGCCGACAAGACTCCAGCCGCAAAAAAAGTCAGTAGTTAAGAGCTTTCTGGGCTAACGCCGGCTTATAAAGCTCTTAACTACTGTGCTATAAAGTACACTAACACCCTTAAACTACCTATGTACCCCTAAACCGAGGTCCCCTCCACACCGCCGCCACTATAATAACATTTTTTAACCCCTAATCTGCCGCCACCTACATTATCCCTATGAACCCCTAATCTGCTGCCCCTAACATCGCCGACACCTAAATAATATTTATTAACCCCTAATCTGCCCCCCAACGTCGCCGCTACCTAACTACACTTATTAACCCCAAATCTGCCGACCGGACCTCGCCGCTACTTCTAATAAATGTATTAAACCCTAAAGCTAAGTGTAACCCTAACCCTAACACCCCCCTAATTAAATATAATTTTAATCTAACGAAATAAATTAAATCTTATTAACTAAAGTATTCCTATTTAAAACTAAATACTTACCTGTAAAATAAACCCTAATATAGCTACAATATAACAAATAATTATATTGTAGCTATTTTAGGATTTATATTTATTTTACAGGCAACGTTGTATTTATTTTAACTAGGTACAATAGCTATTAAATAGTTATTTACTATTTAATAGCTACCTAGTTAAAATAATTATAAAATTACCTGTAAAATAAATCCTAACCTAAGTTACAATTAAACCTAACACTACACTATCAATAAATTAATTAAATAAATTACCTACAATTACATACAATTAAATAAACTAAACTAAATTACAAAAAAACCCCCCACTAAATTACAAAAAATAAAAAAAGATTACATGAATATTAGGCTAATTACACCTACTCTAAGCCCCCTAATAAAATAAAAAAGCCCCCCAAAATAATAAAGGTCCCTACCCTATTCTAAAAGGGCTTTTTGCGGGGCATGCCCCAAAGTCATCAGCTCTTTTGCCTTTAAAAAAAATACAACCCCCCCAACATTAAAACCCACCACCCACATACCCCTACTCTAACCCAAACCCCACTTAAATAAACCTAACACTACTCCCTGAAGATCTCCCTACCTTGAGCCGTGTTCACCCAGCAGGGCACCGATGGACCAAAAGAGGACATCCGGAGTGGCATAAGTCTTCATCCTATCCGGGCAGAAGAGGACATCCGGACCGGCAGACATCTTCATCCAAGCAGCATCTTCTATCTTCATCCATCCGACGAGGAGCGGCTCCATCTTCAAGACCTCCGGCGCGGAACATCCTTCTTCCCCGACGACAACGAATGACGGTTCCTTTAAATGACGTCATCCAATATGGCGTCCCTCGAATATAGGGTTTGCTCACATTAGGGGGGTAATAATTTTAATATAGATGGCGGAGGTGTAGGGGGATTACATTAGGGGTTAATAATTTAATGTAGGTGGCGGCGGTGTAGGGGGATCACATTAGGGGGTTAGACATTTAATGTAGGTGGCGGCGGGGTCCGGGAGCGGCGGTTTAAACACTTTATTAGGGATTGCGGCAGGGGGATTGCAGTTGACAGGTAGATAGACATTGCGCATGCGTTAGGTATTAGGTTTTATTTTGCAGGTAGTTTAGGGAGCTACGGGGCTTCAATACTCAGCATAAGGCTTACTACGCCTGCATTTTGTGGCGAGGTGAAAATGGAGTAAGATTTCTCCATTTTCGCCACGTAAGTCCTTACGCTGTATATTGGATACCAAACTGCGCTGGTTTGGTATACCTGTCTATGGGCCAAAAAACTACGGCCGAAGGCAGAAATATAAGAGCGTAACTTCTAGGTTACGCCGTATATAGGATACCAAACCAGCGCAAAATTTGTCGTCGCCAGCTTTTGCGGGCGACGCTGCATATCGGATCAGACCCCAGGTCTGAGCTCCCAATAAATGATTAGATAGAAAATAATAAAATCTTGTTTGCAAAGCACCTCTCTCCTCAGAGGCTATATATATATATATATATATATATATATATATATATATATATATATATATACACACACACAGTATATACAGAGCGATAGAGAAATAGAGAGAAAGAGAGGCAGACAAACAGAGAGAAAAAGAGAGAGAGAGAAAGAGAGAGAGAATAATTTAGATATTGTACAAAAGAAAAAAGTGAAGAACCATAATTTTCTTTTGTTTTCCAGTTTTATAGGACTTCTATCATATGTCATTGTCTGAATGAGTTACTAAATCTGAGTTTGTATGAAAACTTGCAAGAGGGCCTTTGAAAGAATTTATGATAGTATCGTTTTGTAGGGTCTAAGCAAATTTATTAAAATGATTTTAGAATTCTTTAGACAGAATTGTCAATTTAGTAAGAATCTAGTAAAGTCATGATAAAGATATAGGAGTTATAAGAAAACTATTTCTAAATTATATTTAGAGAGAGAGAGGAAGCAACATGTAAAGCAATATATGGATTTATATATATATATATATATATATATATATATTATATACTGTATATATATACAGTATCTCACAAAAGTGAATACACCACACATTTTTGAAAATATTTTATTATATCTTTTCATGTGACAACACTGAAGAAATGACACTTTGCTACAATGTAAAGTAGTGAGTGTACAGCCTGTATAACAGTGTAAATGTGCTGTCCCCTCAAAATAACTCAACACACAGCCATTAATGTCTAAACCGTTGGCAACAAAAGTGAGTACATCCCTAAGTGGAAATGTCCTAATTGGGCCCAAAGTGTCAATATTTTGTGTGGCCACCATTATTTTCCAGCACTGCCTTAACCCTCTTGGGCATGGAGTTCCCCAGAGCTTCACAGGTTGCCACTGGAGTCCTCTTCCACTCCTCCATGATGACATCACAGAGCTGGTGAATGTTATAGATCTTGTGCTTCCCCACCTTCCGTTTGAGGATGCCCCACAGATGCTCAATAGGGTTTAGGTCTGGAGGCATGCTTGGCCAGTCCATCACCTTTACCCTCAGCTTTTTTAGCAATGTAGTGGTCGTCTTGGAGGTGTTTGGGGTCGTTATCTTGTTGGAATACTGTAATCTTTAGAAGAGGCTTCCTTCTGGGATGACAGTCATGCAGTATGCGGCGTATGGTCTGAGCACTGACAGGCTGACCCCCCACCCCTTCAACCTCTGCAGCAATGCTGACAGCACTCATATGTCTATTTCTCAAAGACAACCTTTGGATATGACGCTGAGCATGTGCACTCAATTTCTTTGGTCGACCATGGCGAGGCCTGTTCTGAGTGGAACCTGTCCTGTGAAACTGTTGTATGGTCTTACCCACCGTGCTGCAGCTCAGTTTCAGGGTCTTGGCAATCTTCTTATAGCCTAGGCCATCTTTATGTAGAGAAACAATTCTTTTTTCAGATGCTCAGAGAGTTCTTTGCCATAAGGTGCCCTGTTGAACTTCCAGTGACGAATATGAGAGAGTGTGAGAGTGATAACACCACATTTAACACACCTGCTCCCCATTCACACCTGAAACCTTGTAACACTAAGGAGTCACATGACACCGGGGAGGGAAAATGGCTAATTGGGCCCAATTTGGACATTTCCACTTAGGGGTGTGCTCATTAATGGCTGTGTGTTGAGTTATTTTGAGGGGACAGTAAATTTACACTGTTATACAGGCTATTCATTCACTACTTTACATTGTAGCAAAGTGTCATTTCTTCAGTGTTGTCACATGAAAAGATATAATAAAATATTTACAAAATATGTGAGGAGTGTACTCACTTTTGTGAGATTTTATATATATATATATATATGAGAGAGTAATAGATAAACCAAGACAAAAAAATGCATATATATGTATATATATATATATATATACATATGTATATAAGGAGAGAGAACAATAAATATATAAATATATATATATATATATATATATATATATATATATATATATATATATATAGAGAGAGAGAGAGAGAGAGAGAGAGAGAGAGAGGAGAGAGAGAGAGAGAGGAGAGAGAGAGATGCATATATGGTATATATACATATAACTGCATATATATAAAGAGACAGAGAGAGACAAAGTAAAAATATTCAGTAACTAAATTTGGTTATCAGAATCATTAAAACAATGTCATACAGTGCATTTATAGTTAATCATTAAATTATCATCAGTGGAATTTTGTGTTACATATTTTGCTTTATCAATTAGGTAACAAAATATTCTAACAAAGTCTGTATGCAAATGTAAAATCATCAAGTCACCTATTGTTGTCAAGCCTGTTTTTTTTCCCATGAAGGAAACAAATCAATCATTTTTATTTTTGTATAGGTAACACATTGTTTTTTTTGTTTTTTTTTTGGGTACATGATGTGAGCGGAACATGAGATGTCTCAACTTTGTTTCAGTTTGCTTTGTTTTCTATTCATATTTCCAAATCATCTTGAGATAACAATCACAGTTGTGACCCTTGGAGAGACTGAATAGCTTGGCACTTGCTTCAAGTTTCAAGTCAGGTAACAGGTGAATGGGGAGGTCTTACCTGAGAAAACCCCTCCTCAGTCTGCCCCTCCCATGCCAGAAGTACAGTTTATAACATTCTTGGTGAATGTGAAAGATTAACCTCTTTCTGCATTCAAGATGAAAACTTTTATCTGCTACTGTGTGGTACTCCTGGTGGGAATTGGACATGGCCAGGATTTGACCCAAACAGAAGGTAAGAACAGAAATGGTTGCAATCCATGACTCTTGACAATCCCCTTTGTAAATTTGGAAGAAAAGCTTTACAGCACAAAAGGAATGTTAACGGGGGAGGAGAAGAACAGAATGTGGTTTTAATATACTTTAACCAAAAAAAGGTTATTTGTAGCTCAGAGGGCTATACTGAAACTGCTGTCAGACCTGTTCATATAGAATCTGCCTTATTCACTCATTGTTTCTCATAAGGAAGTCTTTGTTTTAGTTATTTATTTATTTATAGTATTGTTCACTTGCTTTTTATTACTCTTATACCAGACACATTCTGTTCGCTGGATCCAAATAAAATATCAAGGCAGGTAGGCAATAACTCTCAATATATATACTTATCACAAACCTTCTCCTTACATATAGACAAAAGGACACCTATAATTCACCTTCCTCTTATACACATTCATCAGGACACAACCCCTTATCTCTTACTTGTACATAGACAAAAGGACACGTACCCCTTACCTTCTTCTTATGCAAAATCTCAGGTGACATTGCCATCTTTCTACACCCTTGTTTGTTTACCTGTGGTACCTATACCCCTGTGGGTAACTGGAACTTTGGCAAAGGGTACTCAGTAGCTTGCCCTTTAATTATATATCTATATTGTTTGCCCTGATGCAGCTAAGGTAATGCATTTAACTTATCACAGAACCATTGTTTCTCAGTTCTACCTTCAATCACCTCTAACAGGTCAGATTCTATTTCCGTGCCTGGGTTACTCAGCTGCTCACATACTGTGACTGATTCATCTGTAATCAGATAGGGAGATTCTTAGTGAAATTTGACTTTAGTTTAGAAATATTAAATTTGTCACAGGAAATAGTGTATAGCGCTGTGAAAAAGTCTCACAGAGACACATGCTAGATATAGGACCACAGTAATCTATAACAAAGAAAATATTTCATGGTGAAATGTGCCAGGTATATTGTTCTATACCCAAGTGTGTCACAATGACATGAGCTGAGAAGTTGCGTATGCGATGACGTTAGATGCAACATTGTTGTCATTGCAATATGAATATGTTTTTAAAAGGTGATTTTTTTTTACATTTTTTTTTTACATATTTGTGGTCCAATATTTCCAAACATTTGCTGCATTTCAATTTAGTAAAACTGGATTTTAAAATTAACGGCTGAAAACAGAAAATGACATCTGATACAAATTTGTCACATTCTGGGATATGCATTAGTGTCTCTTGTTTTATAACCCAATTATAGCTATGCGTTGAAGCTGGGGTACTTAGGGCAATAATGTATGCCTGTAGGGGTGCTTGCTACAAAAAAAGGTTGAGAGACACTGTTCTACAGGAACATACCACTTAGCTCCTATTTATATATGGCATTAAAGGGACATAAAACCCTACATTTTTTCTTTTGTAATTCAGACAGAGCATACCATTTTAGCAAAAGGTTCCAATTTACTTCTTATATCAAATTTACTTTATTCTAATGGTTGAAGAGATCACAAATCTGAAGCAGTACATGACAGGAAACACTGCTGCCACCTAGTGTTCTTGCAAATATTTAAAGGGACAGTCTAGGCCAAAATAAACTTTCATGATTCAGATAGAGCATGCAATTTTAAACAATTTTCCAATTTACTTTTATCACCAATTTTGCTTTGTTCTCTTGGTATTCTTAGTTGAAAGCTTAATCTAGGAGGTTCATATGCTAATTTCTTAGACCTTGAAGGCCACCTCTTTTCAGAATGCATTTGAACAGTTTTCACCACTAGAGGGTGTTAGTTCACGTATTTCATATAGATAACGCTGTGCTCGTGCATGTGAAGTTATCTGGGAGCAGGCAGTGATTGGCTAAACTACAAGTCTGTCAAAAGAACTGAAATAAAGGGGCAGTTTGCAGAGGCTTAAATACAAGATAATCACAGAGGTTAAAAGTATATTATTATAACTGTGTTGGTTATGCAAAACTGGGGAATGGGTAATAAAGGGATTATCTATCTTTTTAAAACAATAAAAATTCTGGTGTAGACTGTCCCTTTAACTGCTACCATATATTGCTCCAGCCACCTGCTCTTTAACAAATGATTCCAAACGAACAAGGTGACTGATAACAGAAATAAGTTGAAAATATTTTTTTTAAATGTACACTCTATAAAACATTAAAAAAAATGTTTGGATTTTATGTCCCTTTAAGGTATGTACTTTATATTCTTTCCATCCTAAAACACAGATACCAGGACATGTGCCTCCTATTTCATACTAATATCAGAATATTCCCATCTACAACAGACACCATCACTAATACCCTTCTCTTCCCACAATACAGATGTGTAAAACGTACCCATCCATATTTGTTTATGAAGATATAAAAGTTTCATACCTCTTGCTATGCACCCTTTGCGTCCCACAGAACACCATCAGGACCAGTACTTTGCATCATCTCTCACTAGACATAAATCGGCGCACGTACATCTCACCTCTTCCATATTAATATATTAAAAAAGACATAAAGAGTGTATACGTTTAAACAGAACTGTCCGATTTATTTATTTTATCCAATGTACTTTGTTTTCTTGTTATCGTTTCTAGAAAAGAAAGTAGGTAGGCTCATGAGTGTGCACGTGTCTGGAACCCTATATAGCAACAGCTTTGGAAGAATGCTTTTAAAGGGACGTGAAACACCAATTTTTTTTAGAGCATGCAAATTTAAACAACCATTTAATTATATTGCCAAATTGTCTGTTCTCTTGGCATCTTTTGTTGAAAAGCAAGGATGCAAGCTCCAGAGCGCTCACAATGTCTGAAGCACTAAATGGCAGCAGTTTTGAATGAATGTTATGCATTTGCAAAAGAACTAGATGGCAGCATTATTTTGTCTCAGGCAGTGCTTCAGAAGCCTACCTAGATATTTCTTCAATAAACAATAACATGAGAATAATAATAGAAGTAGACTGGATTTTTTTTTTTTAAGTGCATGTTGTGTCTGAATCACAAAAGGACAGTTTTGGGTTTCATAACCCTATATTGATTGTGCAGATGCTGCTGCAAACTTGTGATCTAACCAATTATTAAAAATTGAGTTTTCTGTCCCTTTAAAATACCTATAACACTCTGAATACAAATGTATCTACATCCTTCCCTTCATATTATTATGTTCTGTATATATTCTACTTATCAGATATACTGCTTTGCCTAGGTTCACTTACAATTTAAAAAAACAAAAAAAAAACAATACTTAAAGGGACACTGAACCCAAATTTTTTCATCCGTGATTCAGATAGAGCATGCAATTTTAAGCTTCTAATTTACTCCTATTATCAATTTTTCTTCATTCTCTTGCTATCTTTATTTGAAAAAGAAGGCAGCTAAGCTTTTTTTCTTGGTTCAGAACTCTGGACAGCACTTTTTTTTATTGGTGAATGAATGTATTCACCAATCAGCAAGGACAACCGAAGTTGTTCACCAAAAATGGGCCGGCATCTAAATTTACATTCTTGCATTTCAAATAAAGGAGTAAATTAGAAAGTTGCTTAAAATTTCATGCTCTATCTGAATCGTGAAAGAAAAACTTTGGGTTCAGTGTCCCTTTAAAGGGACATGAAACCCAAAAATTTTCTTTCATGATTCAGATAGATAACACAATTTTAAACAACTTTCCAATTTATTTCTATTATTTCATTTGCTTCATTCTCTTGTTATCCTTTGCTGAAAGTTTTATATAGGCAAACTCAGGAGCAGCAGAGAACCTAGGTTCTAGCTGTTAATTGGTGGCTGCATATATATATCGATTGTCATTGGCTCACCCATGTGTTCAGTTAGAAACCATTAGTAAATTGCTGCTCCTTCAACAAATGATACCAAGAAAATGAAACAAATTAGAAAATAGAAGTAAATTAGAAAGTTTTTTAAAATTGTGTTCTCTATCTGAATAATGAAAGAACAATTTTGGGTTTCATGTCCCTTTAAAGGACCACTAAATACAGTACAATTGCAATAATCAATAAATGCTTAATACAAAGATAATGCAAACCCCCTTAGTCTGAATTTCAAATGAGTAGTAGATTTTTTTTCCTGAAAACTTTTAAAATTAGTTTAATTTTCCTATCATGTGACAGCTAGCAGCCAATCACAAAATGCATATACATATAGTCTGTGAATTCCTGCACATGCTCAGTAGAAACTGGTGCCTAAAAAGGTGTAAATATAAGATTGTGTACATTTTGATAATTAAAGTAAATTGGAAAGTAGCTCCTTTAAATTTCTATTTATAATGTGAAGTAGATTATCTAAGATTTAGATATTAACCCCATACTTTTACTTCTATTATGAAATGCATCTCTTTCTCTTGGTATCTAACTAAACCTTAGCACCTTGCATGAGAGCATATTATGGTATGCTTAAAGTGAATGTAAATTTTGATGCTAAAATGCCCAGTTTTGAAAAATTTGATTAAAATCAGGGGCACTTTAATTCATCAAAATTTACATTTCACTCGTAGTGAAAAAAAACTTACCTTTTAAACTTGACAGCAGCTCCAGCTTCCTCCGTTGTCGCAAGCCATTTCTGATGTCAGAAATGATGGATAGCTCATCCTCCAATCACAGCTTCCTCCCCCTGGGGAATCAGTGTCTGATTCAATGCCGTGATTGGAGGAAGCCGGATTCCTCATTTTAGACCCAGGAAGAGGCTTTGCAACGGGTGAAGGAAGCTGGAGCTGCTGTCAAGATTAAAAGGTAAATTTTGTTTTACAACAGGAGTGAAATGTAAATTTTGATTAATTAAAGTCCCCCTGTTTTTAATCGAATTTTTAAAAAACGGGCACTTTAGCATCAAAATTTACATTCACTTTAAGGGTATGGCAGATGTCTGGAGGCTGCACTGTTTTTTTAACAGAAATTGGAAAGTTGTATATTGTAAATGTTTGCACTGCGTGTGATTAAACATGTTATGGTACAATCTCAAGGTACTACATGATTTTATGCTGGCTTCACCTGTAATTTAAAGAGACAGTGTACTCAGACAGACAACAGATAGCAGCTTATTGTATGTCAAGATGGTAAATTAATAACCTTTTATAAAGAACTGGGCTCCCCTTCCCCCCCTGCATTGGTGTGGTCAATGTCTTCTGATGCCCCTTGTTTACATAGATTTTCTGTAACCATTCTTGTAGTATCAAATTCTGTAGTATAGCCGGTGATTTCACCAGGTAAAAGCAGCTATTTTAAATAACAAACTATTTCTAAACCATCTAATACACTCTAGAACACTGGTTTTCAAACCTACTGTCAGGCCTCCCTAACAGGCCAGATTTTCAGGAGAGAGGTCTGAGGATAGGTTTGAAAATCTCTGCTCTAGAAGGTGTAAAGGATTATTGAGGGCACATTTAAAAGGTAGAACATTTTTAAAAGGCATGTTTGAAAACTAAGCCAATAACATTGCTAAGGAGACTTAAAGGGGCACTGAACCCAAATTTGTTCTTTCGTGATTCAGATAGAGCATGCAATTTTAAGCAACTTTCTAATTTATTATCAATTTTTCTTTGTTCTCTTGCTTTCTTTATTTGAAAAATAAGGCATCTAAGTTATTTTTTGGTTCAGACCCTGGACAGCACTTGTTTATTATCCCAGGTTGTTCACCAAAAATGGTCCGGCATCTAAATTTACATTCTTGCTTTTCAAATAAAGATAGCAAGAGAATGAAGAAAATTTGATAATAGGAGTAAATTAGAAATTTGCTTAAAATTGCATGCTCTATCTGAATCACGAAAGAAAAAAATTGGGTTCAGTTTCCCTTTAATTTAATGTTTTTACTTGTAAATATGTTATGATTCGCCCAACTATTCCCAGTGGCTTTTCTGCGATGGGTAGGTTAGGATACTTGAGGGCAGTAGTCCACCAGCGGTTTGTGGCTGGTGGGTTCTAGGCAGAGCAAGGTGAGTCATGGTGGACCAGAAAGCCTTTAAAGGAACATTGTGCTGTAAAAGTTTCTTCCCTTTAATTTGTTGCCAATTATCCCCTTTACTTGCTAGAATATATTAAATGGTTTACAAATATATCTTTCACCTTTAATTTAGTATTTGAAATAACAGATTTTGCCAGTGGTGTTCCTATCTATACTGAAAACGTCCATACTTAAGTATTGGCTATAAAAAAAGCTATGTAAACAGAGCCAGCATAAATAAATGTCACTTCCAGTGGGAGGTAGGAGAAATAAGTAATAAAATGTACATTTTCAATTGAAGGAAAATGAAACCCAAATTTTTTCATGATTCAGATAGAGAATACAATTTTAATAACGTTTCCAATTTACTTCTATTATTTAAAGGGATACTAAACCCAAATGTTTTCTTTCATGATTCGGATAGAGCAGCAATTTTCAGCAACTTTCTAATTTACTGCTTTTATCAATTTTTCTTAGTTCTATTGGTATCTATATTTGAAAAGCAGGAATGAAAGCTTAGGAGCCGGCCCATTTTAGGTTCAGCACCTGAGTAGTGCTTGCTGATTAGTGGTTTAATGTAATCACCAATCGGCAAGCGATATCCAGGGTTCTGAACCAAAAATGGGCCGGCTCATAAACTTTAATTCCTGCTTTTTCAAATAAAAATACCAAGAGAATAAAGAAAAATTGATAATAGGTGTAAAATAGAAAGTTGCTTAAAATTGCATGCTTTGTCTGAATCATGAAAGAAAAAAATTAGGTTTAGTGTCTCTTTAATTTGCTTAGCTCTCATTTGATACCTAAGAGATACCTAGGTAGGTAGCGTGCACGTCTTGTGCACTACATGACAGGAAATAGTGCTGCCCTCTAGTGCTCTTGCAAATGGATAACACTGTTGCAAAACTGCTGCCATATAGTACTACATACACGTGCACACTTCTGAACCTATCTTCCTGCTTTTCAACAAAGGATAGAAAAAGAAACAAAGAAAATGTGTTAATAGAAGTAAATTGGAAAGTTGTTTAAAATTGTATGTTCTGTCTGAATTAATGACAGAAAAAGTTTGGGTTTTATGTCCCTTTAAGTATTGGGCTTTGGCACACAGTTCTGATTCCCCTGTAAACTCAGCCAATTTTAATGGGTTGTGGTGTCAAAGAACAAAACCAGTTATTTCATATACATAGATAAATCCAAAGGAGCATTTTCTCATCCATTTTATATGCTGCTTCTGGTATAACAAGCCATTGGGAACACATTAAAGGAACATCATATAACCCAATCTTTTTCTTTTATAATTCAGATAGACTATACATTTTTTAAACAACTTTACAATTTACTTCTCTAATCAATTTTGCTTCATTTGCTTGGTATCGTTTATTGAAGAAGCAGCAATGCACTCCTGGGAGCAAGCTGAACACATTTGTAAGCCAATTAAAATGGGCATAAAAGTTTATCCACCAATCAGCAGCTAGATCCAAGCTCCTGAGCCTTTCTAGGTATGCCTTTCAACAAAGCATTTCAAGGGAATGAAGCAAATTAGATAATAGAAGTAAATTGTAAAGTTGTATAAAATGGTATGCTCTTTCTTGATTCATGTAAGACAAATTTTAGGTTTCATGTCCCTTTAAGGGGAAACCAACTTTACAGTACACTGTTCCTTTAAATCCAGGATGCTGAGAAACTGTTGACAGGAAGTGGGGCCAGACCTGCTAACTTGTGCCAAAAGGGTTTAACTGTTTTCATGAGAGTCAGGTAATTATTTTCAACTCCAGATGACCCAATCAAGTTTTTTTGTTTTGTTCATGTCAACAAAGGAAAATGCCTTTAAGGGAGTTGCTCCTTTGAAGCATATAATTAGTCATTTCTAGGGATTCTTTGTTCACAATACCTTTACCAAGAAGGCTTTCCCTTATCTTGGCTTTTACATTTGCAGCTATTAAAGCATTTTTACTTCTTTTCACAATAAATGGAACTTCAAAGAAAATATCACAATCACTATCTTAAAGGGACATGCAACTAAAATGAAATGCTCTTTCTGAAAAAATGTTTAACAACTTTCCAGTTTACTTCTAGTATCTATTTTGCTTCATTATCTTGCCATCCTTTGTTGAAAAGCATACATAGGAAGGCTCTGTAGCATTAATGCACCTAATTGGTGGCTGAAAATATACACCTTTTTGTCATTGGCTCAGCTAACTCGCAATAGTGCAATATAGAAAAAAAAAAAAAACAATGGCACTATAAGGGGCAATCTCCTAATACAATGTACAGGTAGCCCTCAGTTTACGCCGGGGTTAGGTTCCAGAAGGAATGGTTGTAAATTGAAACCATTGTAAATTGAAACCCAGTTTATAATGTAAGTCAATAAGAAGTGAGAGAGATAGGTTCCAGGCCCCTCTCAAAATTGTCATAAGTAACACCTAATACATTATTTTGAAAGCATTGAAATGAAGACTTTAAATGCTAAGCAGCATTATAAACCTAATAAAATAATCACACAACACAGACTTCACTTGCATTTTTCTGCAAACAGTTCTTTCTATGCATTCCAATCTGGACTGATTTATAGACGGGAAGATCGTGTTCCTATGAAATCTGCTCGATAGCTCAGGTCTGGTTAAACTGATTAATTTCAGCTTGCTTGGCTTTGCTGCAACACAAGCAGACAGCTCCACCTATTGGCTATTTTAATAAATGCACTGCTTCTCAATGCTTTTCAATAGCAGTCACATGACTGGAAAAAAAGGTTGTTATTCTGAAACGGTGTAAATTGAACTGTTGTAAAACGAGGGCCACCTGTATCTAGTACTGATGTGTAATTCTTTATTATTGTAATATGGGAGTGGTGCTTTGCATCAAGAAGCTTACAAATTTAGGGCTAAATTACAAGTGAGGTGCAGTTTTGCGCTTGCATAATCGTGTTTTTGTGAGACATTTTCATTGTGCTGATATTACAAGGGGAGCAAAATTGCGATTGCACTAGAGCAATCGCCATTTACGCTTCAATCCTTACTGCAATCTCAGAGCTGTGGCTAACTGTTTTTTTAAACAAAAAACTTGCAGAAAACACCTCAAAAATAAAATTGCAAGCTACAATTACACTCATATTAACACTATCTAATAACAATTATTTAAAAAAATATTGCACAAAAAAAGTTATAAGGGCTCAAAGATAGGAGATCTCAGGTGTTAGAAAAAAAATGCAGGCAAATGGCTTTAACATTGCTAAATATGTATTTGTATGTGTGTATATATATATATATATATATATATATATATATATATATATATATATATATATATATATGTCTATATATGTGTACAAATATATTAATGTATTTATATGTGTATATATGTATTGACAGACATATATACACATATAAAAACAATATATATGTACACATATATAGACCTTTGCCATTAAGTAGCTCATATTTAATAAAGATTTTAACTATGTATTTACTGTAAATATTTTACATTTACTAATACGAATATATTATGTTGCTTGCGCAATGGGTAGTTTTTGTAACAATTATTTTCTCCATTGACTTCCATTGACTTCTATGGGGAATGTGAAAATGCGATGGAGTTTGCGCAAAAAAATAATACCGCACCACTTGTAATCTAGCCCATAATTGTGTAGTCCTTGTAATTGAACAGCCGCTGAAAACCAGATAATGCATGTGAAGACTGTGGAAACTGCCTGTTCTACCTTTATCATCCACCAAAGTATATATGTCCAAAGCACTATTATTCAAATATAAAAGTCTTTATTTGACAAAAAAAACAAGCAATGTTTCATGATAAATATCACTTAATCATGATTAAGTGATATTTATCACGAAACGTTGCTTGTTTTTTGTCAAATAAAGACTTTCATATTTGAATAATAGTGCTGTGGACATATAAGTTTACCCAGTGGTTTTTCTCACTGGGTAAACTTATCAGTGGCTATGGCTTCAACTATCACCTCTATGCTGATAATACTCAGATCTACCTATCCCCCCTGCACTCTCTCCTTCTGTCCTTTCTCACATCAGTGTCTGCTTATCTAGCATTTCTTCTTGGATGGCCTCTCACCACCTAAAAATCAAAATCTCCAAGACTGAGCTTCTTCTAATTCCCCCATCTAATTCTACTCCAGTTTCTAACTTTACTATCATTGTTGGTGACACCACTATCTCCCATCACCCCAAGTCCGCTGCCTAGGAGTTACACTTGACTCTAATCTTTCCTTCATACCCCACATCCAATCCCTCTCTTCATCGTGTCGCTACCACCTATGCAGTATCTCCAAAATTCGTCCCTTTTTGAGTGCTGAAACTACTAAACAGCTAATCCATTCCCTGGTAATTTCCCGGCTTGACTACTGTAATAACCTACTAACTGGCCTTCCTCCAAAATTCCTCTGCTAGGCTAATCCACCTCTCCCGACGCTCTGTATCCGCTGCACCCCTCTGTGAGTACCTTCACTGGCTCCCCATTCACAGCAGAATTAAATTCAAAATTCTCACCCTGACCTACAATGCCCTTACCAATGCAGCCCCCCCCTACTTGTCCTCACTCATCAACAAATATACTCAAGCCCATCCCCTAAGATCCAACAACGATCTACTTCTTGCCTCTTTTACCATCACCTCCTCCCAATCCCATGCTAGACTACAGGACTTCTCTTGTGCGGCACCAACCCTCTGGAACATATTTCCTCGAGTTGTCAGAAATTCCCCCAACCTCTCCTCATGGAAACGCTCCCTAAAATCCTTCTTGTTCAGGGAAGCCTATCTCCAAATCAGTAACACATGAATTCCACTTGCCTAATAGTTGCCCTCATCTAACTCCATACTAACATCATTCCCACCTTTGCAGTCCCCACCTCCTGTTTCTCATCTCCCTACCCATTTAGATTGTAAGTTCCCATGGGAACAGGGCTCCCAATTCCCCCTGTATTTATTTGTTAAATTTAGTCTGGTGTCTCATATTGTACTGCTCTTTTATCTTTGTTACCCATGGACAGCACTGCAGAATCTGTTGGCGCTTTATAAATAAAGAAAGAATAATAATAATAATAGCCCATAATTGTGGGCAAGGAAAAAATCCACCAAGGATGCCTTCCTATTACAAAAAATAAAAAACACTGAATTACAAAAAAACAAACAAACAACATTATCAAAAATAAAAAAGAATTACACCTAATCTAATAGCCCTATTAAAATAAAAAAGCCCCTCAAAACAAAAATACCCCTAGCCTACAATAAACTACAAATGGCCCTTAAAAGGGCCTTTTGTGGGGCATTGCCGCAAAGAAATCAGCTCTTTAACCTTTTAAAAAAAATACAAAGAGGCGGAGCCTAACGGAGCTAGAGAATGGCTGCATAGGAGTGGAGCTCCGTGCAGAACATTAGATATAGCGACATATAAAGTGATGTAGGTGGCATATACACTTGCTACAAGGAAGACATAGGCAGACAGAAGCAGCTGGAGTGAACTGGGGAGAGCTGCAACCACTTGGACACGACCTGCCATTCAGTGGAGGATGATACAGATGCGGCCTGGGCGTCATTGCTACAACTCACGTGGCATCGCACACTAAACGGCTCTCAGAGGCTGGGAGCGCAGAGCGCCTGAGGAGACCGGCAGAGGAGCCGGGAGAGCAGTAAAGAGCTCCGTGTGCATGTTAGAGGCGGAGAGCAGTGGGGGAGACCGGAGGCCACGGAGGACACAGCCTTTGCAGCTCCTAAGCACCGGAACGTCTGGTGCCTTGGAAGAAACGGCCGGTAAGTGCTAGTTAACCTGGGGGCTGTTACGGAGCAGACGACAGTGAGGGGCAACTATTTAAGGGCCTGCTCAGGAAATAAGGGGCTCTGCAACGCAGAGGATGTAACTCTCATTAGCCCATGAACTGTATAGAAACCCAGGGCGTGGAGGGAGTAGCCTGGGTCCCGGGCCTACATATACGCAGCAAGTTCTGCAAAGTAATTGAGTAGAGGCTTCCTCACTAACATGGATCCGGATATTTGATAGAGACTATGTAGGAACCCACACTTTATACTACATATGTGACAGCACTGATTTACAGGGACCTCATGGAGCTACAATGATATTAAGCAATACTCTATCATATACATGTTGGATACTTGGTGACACTCTGGCCTTTTAAGAGGCACTATATACTGAGAGGGGTGTGAGGAGGTCTCTTTTCCATCCTTGATCAGACAACAGGCGGAGGTGTCCCTTTTATATAGCGCTAGACTGCCCTTTTGAACATCATTATATTACGCCACAGGCAAGATGGCTGCCAGAAAGAACTCTAAAGCAACTTCCTTAAACAAGCAATCTACAGCTAACCTCTTTTTCAAACCTGTGAAAGGTGATAAATTATCTGATCCTCAACCACAGGATTCGGAGGAGGAGGGAGAGGCAGAGGAGGGCCTTAAAGATAGATCAGAGGACTCTAGACCCATAACTAAAGCAGACCTAGATCACCTTGTTTCCAAGCAGGACATTAATATCAATTTTGAGAGATTGCTAGCAAAGATGGAAACTTTCCAAAACTCAGTAACTAACAGTATTTCAGAATTAAAGCAAGAAATAGTTGATCTGGGGTCTTGAGTTAACTCTCTGGAAGAGAGTGGCGATACAATGGTGGAGGATTTAAATGCTATAACAGACAAAGTTACTTCCCAACAATTGGAAATAGAAGATATCTATGACAAACTTGATGACCTAGAGAACCGCAGCAGAAGATCTAACCTGCGACTAAAAGGGGTTCCAGAAGCGATAGGCCCTAAAGATCTGAATACATATTTGCTCAACCTGTTCCGGCACATCACCGGCTCAGGTGGAGAGGATAGCTTTCAAATGGAAAGGGCACACAGGGCACTTCGGCCTAAACCTAAGGGGGAAGAACCCCCCAGGGATGTCATTATTAAGATGCTTCGTTTTAAGGAGCGGGAAGAAGTACTAACAGCGGCTAGTAAGAATCCCACCTTTAAATACCAGGGGAAAATCATTCAGTTCTTTCAAGATCTCTGCTTGAGGACTCTACAGAGGAGAAGTGCCCTCAGACCGTTTACCTCACTGTTGAGGAAGAACCAAGTTGCATGCCGCTGGGGCTTTCCATTTGCTCTCCACATAACATGGGAAAACAGGACATTTTCTATCAAAGACCCCCAAGAGATCCCAGAAACGTGTCGGAGGATGAAGATGGATCCACCAGCCATACTACAGCAGGAAGCTACCTCTGAACAATCCATTCAGGGAGGAAAACCTCGTCAGAGGCAATGGATTAAGATACCAGAGAAGAGGCGAAAGACCTGAACACCACAGCATACATTTAAGGATTACTGAGTTGGAGGTCTCCCTTTTTTTTTTCCTTTCCTCTTCCGAATGGACACAATCCGGTGGCGATGGAGGTACTGGATCTGATCTAAAGTGGAGTGCAAGGACACATACCAGGGGTCAGATAAGTATAAAGACTTTTATGCAAGTGGTATGTTTTTTGTTGTGATATGTTGCTTACCAGTTGCCACAGTTGGGATGGGGGAGGGAAGAACTGTCTCATTATGGATTTTACCCAGGAGATCACATCTACAAGCAAGAAAAATATAATTGTGGATATAGACATTTCTCCTGGTTATGTTCCTTTTTTTTTTTTTTTTTCCCACAGCAGGTAGCAGCGATGGACAGTTAGCTGCAGATGTTGTATTTGTTCCTGAGTTTACTAAAAATAATAGTTTCACTTTTAACTGTTAAAATTATTGTCATGCCATGTTTTCTCTTCTTTTTCTTCTTACCTATACTTTAGAGAAATGTGTTGCTACAATGCGTATAAGATGATGTTATCTGCACTTAGGTAAACATTGTTTTGGAAGTATGCCAGAATTGACAAAGGTTAAGTTATCATGTTTTCTTTTTTTTTTGGGGTGTTATTTATTTAAGGTTCTTTTACACCAGGTGTTTCCTAACAGGGACAGAGGAAGGGGATTGAGGAACTATCGGAGCCAGAGGGGAACTCAGGTATTGGGGAATATTGGCAGAAAAGGGGTTATCTGGACTTCAGCCAGATTTCATGAGGTGAGTTTTACAGGGAGGCTAGGGATTCAGATGGTAAGGTTTACACATGTCACATAATATAAAACTAATTTCCCATAATGCCAGAGGTTTAAATTCAGATACCAAAAGACGCACGGCAATGACGCACTATTTAGGGATAAAGGCAAACATTATATTTCTTCAGGAGACGCACTTTATAACCCAGACAATTCCAAGATATTGGACACAGCAATTTCCCCATCATTTCCACTCTATGACAGATTCAAAAAAACGGGGGGTGACAATCTTGATACACAAATCTTTAGACTTTATACAAGAGAGTGTAATTACGGATACAGAAGGGAGGTTTGTGATAGTAAGAGGCACACTCCAGAACACTAGGGTCACTTTATGCAATGTATATGCACCCAATGAGATACAGAATGCTTTCTTCGACACAATTTCGCAACGCCTCACTCAGTGGTCGCAAGATAGGATAATTTTGGGGGGAGATTTTAATGTCTCTATGGCCTCCTTTTCGGGGGAGGGAACTAAAGGACAGTCTAGTAAACAACATCGCCACAATGCTATTGTTAAATCGATCAGAGAATCGTTAGGGGCCCATAATCTTTTAGACTCATGGGAAGCGGTGGGCAACTCTAGTCATGAACACACATATTATTCACCAGCACATAACTCGTACTCTACTTTAGATTATATTTTTGTGAGTCAGACTTTATCTACTAACTTAGTTGCTTCCAGCACGCAACCCTGTGTCTGGTCAGATCACTCGCTAGTGATTCTGGAATTGGCAGGGATTTTAGACTTTACTAGGCCTAGATCATGGACATACAATCCAACACTACTTAAGAATCCAGCAGTTTATGAGAGGATAAAAATAGCACTGAAAGAGTATTGGCAAGTGAATGTAGGGACAACAGGTAACCCATTGATGATTTGGGCTGCACACAAACCGGTGCTAAGGGGCTTACTCATCAAGGAGAATTCGATGATGAAAAAACGTTCTACACAATTAGTGCACACACTTCAAAGAGAGGTAGAGAAGCTTGAGCGAGATCACAGACGCACCCTATCCTTGGGGATACACAAAGCCCTCCAGTCTAAACGACAGGAACTGGCCACTATACTGAATGAAAATTCAATTTGCGCCGCCCTGAGGCTAAGGGCACACTATTATGTGTATGCTAACAAGCCAGACAAATATCTCGCTTATAAGTTGAGGGAGAGAACTAAGCTTTTCGCAATACCCTCTATTTACAGGCAGGACGGAACCCCCACTTCGAATCCTCAGGAGATTACGGAAACCTTTGCTCAATATTATGAGAATCTTTACGATGGGAAAAAGGTGGCTGGGGGGATCTCACGCGGCAGACGAACAATCTCCTAGGGCAGGCGAAATTACCATCAATTTTGGAATCAGACCTAGCAACACTCAATGCTGATATCACAGCTATCGAAATATTGACAGTAATAAAAGACCTTAAAACGGGTAAAGCGCCGGGCCCAGACGGCCTAACAGGGGAATACTATAAATTATTTAGGAGAGAGCTTTTACCATACTTGTTGAGTTTTTTCAATGGGATACTTGCGGGAGGGGAATTACCCAGAGATATGTTACAAGCCAAGATAGTGGTACTACCCAAAGCAGGAAAGAATCCGAAACACTGCAAAAATTATAGACCCATCTCTCTAATTAATACAGACCTCAAAATATTTACAAAAATTATAGCCAACAGACTTAAGTTAATTAATTCATGGGGACCAAGTGGGATTCATTAGAGAGAGGGAGGCACCGGACAATGTGAGAAGAATCTTGACCCTAGTGGATTATTTAATGCAAACTAAGACGCCAGCACTATTGCTATCACTCGACGCAGAAAAGGCGTTTGATAGGGTTGACTGGTCCTTTATGTTTAAGGTTTTGGATAATATGGGGTTTAAGGGAGCATTTATAAAGGCACTTCAAGCTATATACTCAAGACCAACAGCGGTTGTAGGAGCAGCGGGGTACATTTCTAGGACCATTGATATCTTAAATGGTACCCGTCAGGGATGCCCACTTTCGCCACTCTTGTTTGCCATCAGTATAGAACCTCTCGCTGCGCTTATTAGGCAATCGTTAGATGTGTCAGGGGTACGGGTGAAAGACAGTGAATATAAATTGACACTATTTGCTGATGACGTTCTACTAACGTTGACCAAACCTCTGCTCTCATTACCTAACCTATACGATATCCTGGGGAAATTCTCAGAGATTTCAGGCTACAAAGTTAACATGGATAAATGTGAGGCATTATCGATAGGTCTTCCACCTCATACAAAAAAGTCGATTGAACTGAATTTCAATCTCACATGGGCAAAAGCCATATTACCTACTTGGGGGTTAAGTTAAATAACACTCTCTCGGATTTATATGGGCTAAACTATATACCTCTATACAAAGTCATTAGGAGGGATTTAAACAACTGGAAAAAGGGTAGATTTTCATGGTATGGGAGATTGTTGGTTATAAAAATGAACGTCCTGCCCAGGATTTTGTATCTTTTTAGAGCTCTGCCGATTGGGATCCCTCTAGCAGAACTGAAGTCCCTACAATCTGACTTACTCCGTTTCCTGAGAGGGGATGGGAAGGCGAGAATAGCGTCACAGCTGTTGACACAACACAGACAGAGGGGTGGAGTGGGGGTTCCGAACCTAGTGGACTACTATCGAGCATCCAGTTTGGGGCAATCAGTTATTATAGGGAAGAACTTTCAGGGGGCAATTTGGCCGAAAATAGAAGCAGACATTGAAGGGTATGACAGTCCGGCAGACATATTATGGGACCCCTCTTGGAATGTTAAAAAACTCACATATAGGTCACCAGTGACATATGAGTCATTACACACATGGCACAAGACTGTCAGACAACTACAATTAGTAAACCCTCTTTCACTATTAATCCCCTTGAAGTTTTTGTTACCGGGGGATCTTAGAAGAGCAGTGGGAAAATGGGAAAATAAGGACCTATACAGGGTGGCGGACTGCTTAGAGGGGACAGCAATCCTTACCTTTAATCAGATTAGAGACAAGATCCAACCAGACACACTGAATTGGTTTCTCTACTTACAGATTTCATCAGCTATCACTAAATTAATGTCTAATAGATCAAGCCAGCCTATGACCTCCCTGGAAAAGCTCTGTCAGACTCAATCTAGGGGAAAACAGGTGATATCTCAGCTATACCTAGTACTCCAAGGGAGGAAAACAAACCTTAAGTCCCCTCTCATAGAAAGATGGGAGAGAGATGTAGGAGAGGTGAGAGAACTAGAGAGTTGGGATAAGATTCTAGCAGAATCAGGAAAAGGTATGGTTAGTGCAGATATGAAGGAAAATTGCCTGAAGGTAGCCTTCAGGTGGTATCTTACGCCAGTTAGGACAGCCCATATTCCCTCCTTGAATAGTGCTTTCTGCTATAGAGGGTGTGGGGAGAGAGGGACGTATAAACACATGTGGTGGGAATGCTCAAGGGTAAAACCACTATGGGAGAGACTTTCGAAACTGCTCAGTGATACATTGGATGAAAGGATTCAATTGACAATCACCCAGGCACTCCTGCACGACAAGGTGGGGTCGTTAAATTCAGTGATTAACACTTTCATTAGGCATCTTTGTACTTGTGTACGCATATGCATAGCTAGACATTGGAAGGTGGGAGCTCCGGGGTGGACGGAGGTTATGAAAAAAATAAAAGATACATACAGATTGTCAGAATTAGCAGCTTGGGCGCAGGGGAACACTGAGCAATTTCAAAAAATATGGTTTTACTGGATCCTGAAGGGCTATACATGACCACAAGTCACTCAAGACAGAGATGAGAAAGAGGGATCACAATACCTGTGCTGATAAGCTAGGAATAGAGGGAATTCCCTACTGCAGAACAGATCTTGTCTGTACCCTATGGACATGTCTGACTTAGGTTGCAAGGTTTGGTAGGCAATTTCCTTCTTCTGTGAAGAAATAGATAATATGTGAGAGGTTTGAAGTGCTGGGAAACACCTGGTGAGGGAGGGGGGGGGAAGGGGGGGGAAGTTTTTTTTGGTTTATAATGTTTAGTTTATTATGTGTTGTTGTAAAAAAGAAGGTGGAGTGAGACCGGATAGTTCCGGTAAGTTGCGATAGTATTACCTGATGTAAGAGAGAGGAAGTCATGGTATGGTTACTCTGATGTATGTATATGCAATGACTCTTCCACTCTTGATACCTGTGTTATGTATAATGGTTATCAGAAAATCAATAAAAAGTATTTCAATTAAAAAAAATAGAAACACCCCCCAACAGTAAAACCCACCACCCAACCAACCAACCCCCCCAAATAAAAAACCTATCTAAAATAACCTAAGCTCCCCATTGCCCTGAAAAGGGCATTTGTGTGTGCATAGCCCTTAAAAGGGCATTTAGCTCTTTTACTGCCCAGACCCTAATCTAAAAATAAAACCCACCCAAAAAACCCTTAGATAAACCTAACACTTACCCCCGACGATCCACTTACAGTTATTATAGTACCGCTTGAAGGATCGATCCAGACGGCAAGAAATCTTCATCCGAGCGGCCTCTTCCATCTTCATCCAGCTGGCGAAGTCCTCATCCAGGCGGCAAGAAGTCTTCATCCAGACAGCATCTTCTATCTTCATCCATCAGGCGAAGAGCGGGTCCTTCCTGAAGACATTCGGCGCAGAGCATCCTCTTCATACAGTCGCCGCCGTAAACTGGAACTTCAATGCAAGTGACATCATCCAAGATAGTGTCACTTGCATTCCTACTGGCTGAAAGAGTTCAATCAGCCAATAGGATTAGAGCTGCTAAAATACTATTGGCTGTTCCAATCAGCCAATAGGATTTGAGCAGCTCTCATCCTATTGGCTGTTCCAATCAGCGCCGGATCCTTCAAGCGGGACTTTAATAACTGTAAGTGGATCGTCGGGGGTTAGTGTTAGGTTTATTTAAGGGTTTTTTGGTTGAGTTTTATTTTTAGATTAGGGTCTGGGCAGTAAAAGAGCTAAATGCCCTTTTAAGGGCAATGCCAATACAAATGCCCTTTTCAGGGGAATAGGGAGCTTAGGTTATTTTAGATAGTTTTTTTATTTGTGGGGGTTGGTTGGTTGGGTGGTGGGTTTTACTGTTGGGAGATGTTTGTATTTTTTTTTAAAAGGTAAAAGAGCTGATTTTTTGGGGGCAATGTTTTTTTGTGTGGTAATTTACAGCTAGATTATGAGTTTTGCGTTATGAGTTTTGCATTATGGCTCATAACGCTGCTTTTTCACTACCGCTGCTATTCCAATCAGCCAATAGAATGCGAACTCAATCCTATTTGCTGATTGGATCAGCCAATAGGATTAAAGCTCAATCCTATTGGCTGATAGCATCAGCCAATAGGATTTTTTTCCCTTTAATTCCGATTGGCTGATAGAATTCAATCAGCCAATCAGAATTCAAGGGATGCCATCTTGGATAAAGTCCCTTAAAGGGAACTTTCAGTGTACAGCTGGGACCGTATGAAGAGGATGCTCCGCGCCGGATGTCTTGAAGATGGGCCTGCTCCGCGTCGGAAGGATGAAGATAGAAGGTGCCGTCTGGATGACGACTTCTTGCCGCTTGGATGAAGACTTCTCCCAGCTTCGTTGAGGACTTCTTGCTGCTTGGATGAAGACTTCTCCCGGCTGGATGAGGATGGATGTCTGATCTTCCAAAACTGTAAGTGGATCTTCGGGGGTTAGTGTTAGGTTTTTTTAAGGGTTTATTGGGTGGGTTTTATTTTTAGCTTAGGGTTTTGGGCAATGTAAACGAGCTAAATGCCCTTTTAAGGACAATGACCATCCAAATGCCCTTTTCAGGGCAATGGGGAGCTTAGATTTATTTAGATAGGATTTTATTTGGGGGGGTTGATTGTGTGGGTGGTGTTTTTTTTTTTTTTTTTTAATAACTTTATTTGTGGTTAGAATCCAATACATACATGGCAAAAAGCACAAACTAATTCAACTCAATGACATGACTGTGGTAAAATCCAATTCACAAGTACAGATATCCATTGTCTGGTTGCATAATCAATGAACTATCTAAATTCACCATGTAGAGGTACGGAGTCACATTTTCTAGTGTATATCATAACAGTACAACGCATAAAACAAAAACAAACATAAGTACAAACAAAACGAAAATAACACTTAGTACATAATACGTACTACATACTACATAAAAACTTACCTGGAGCCCTCCGGCCTAGCTCGACCACCCCGGACACGAACCAAGGAGAAAGAAGAGTGAAGGGAATGGCGACGAAGACTGACGCCATGAAGGAAGGCTTTAAAAGGGACAGATGTATGCCTAGGGTGCGATTGTCGACTATTCTTGGGGAGTTGGGAAGGACCAGTTACCTTTAAGGTTCTCGTTTAAGATAAAGAGGCTATTTCTGAATGGGTATATGACTTTTTCCCTGACTGCCCCAGGTAGGTGTAGAAGATAAGCTTCCCACTTGGAAATAAAATGTTTGATACGCTTTTCTGGATCCCCCTTCACATCTGCCTGTTCAATTAACATCTGTGTGTGTATACTTCTAAGAAGCCTCGGGAGAGAGGGGGATTTTTTCCCGGCCCAACTAGCCAAAATAATTTGTTTTGCCAAAACTATGACTATAGATACTAAGTTATCAAAAAGAGGTGGGTTGTCATTTGAGATTAGAAAAACTATAAGCTGGGCTGAGAGTGCTATCCGAGTCTTTGTAACTTTAGTGAGCCAGTACGAGATTTTAAGCCAGAAGCTCTTCAGCTTGGGGCAGTCATACAGCAGATGCAGCCAGTCTGGTGAGATAGAACTGCACTTGGGGCAGGTATCGCTAGCTCCAGGGATCCATCTAGAACGGAGATGTGGGGTTATGTAGGCTTGTTGTATAAATTTTAGATGTGATTCCCTTAATTTGGCAGAGATAGTGACTGTCTGTATCTTTTTTAGACTTGCGCAGATAAGCTCTTCGTCGACTGACAAGTCGACGAAGTTCTCCCATTTCAATGTAAGCCTGCGCACCGTAGAGACCTCAAAATGTCTAAGGATGGAGTTGTAGATGTGTGTAATATTGTATGATCCCTGTTTTGCCAGCGCACAGAGATTGTCAATGTTGGTGGGTTCTTTGGGAAGACGCCCCTCCGCCCTTAATTTAGTGATATAATGCCTGCACTGAAAGTATGCAAAGCCATGGGAATTTGGGAGGTTAAACCGATCTCTTAGATCATGAAAGGGGATAAGTTCCAATGTCAGGGGGTTAAGGAGCTGTTTAATCATGGAGAGCTTTTGGGCGTGCCATATTTGAAATGCCTTTGTAGTATAACCAGGTAGGAAATTTAGGTTGCCCTGAATTGGCAGATACTTACTAACTGATTTATCTATCCCCCATAGCCTGCACAACTTGGCCCAGGCCCTAAGCGGGTCCCTATATAATATATGTTGCTGTATTTGTGATGGTAATGAAGTGAGGTTTGCGTGAGGTAAGAAGGCTAGGCTCATTGGTTTAATAAAATTATCTTCTAGGATGGGGATAGTAAAACGGTTGTTACCAACCAGCCAGTCTAATATGAGTTTAGTGAGGGTGGACCAATTGTACCATGAAATATTTGGAAGACGAAGCCCTCCTCCAGTCAGGGGCATAGCCAGGTAATCTTTCCCTATCCTATGCTTCTTACCTCTCCATATAAACTGGCCCAGAGCAGACTGTAGTGACTTAGTGTCCTGTTGAGTAAGGAGGAGAGGTAGCATCTGCAGGGGGTATAAAAGTTTGGGTAACGCAACCATTTTAAAGAGATGAATTCGTCCCATAAGAGACAGGGGTAAGTTTTGCCATCCCGAGAGCAGAAGTTTTATGTTGCGTATAGTATTTGTCAGATTTAGGTGATATAGTTTATTGGGGTTCACATGTACATGAATGCCCAGATACTTAAAGGATCCGTCTGTTATTTTAAGTGTGGTGTTCGTCAGAATGGTGTGTTGTTTGTTTTGTAACCAAGTCACCTCCGATTTATTAACGTTAACCTTGTAACCTGTAAAGGTACCAAAGGTTTCAATTACTTCCAAGAGGGGGTTCAAATTAGTAGCAGGGTTGCCTATAAATAGTAGCAGATCATCTGCATACAGCGATAAATGTTGCTTGTGTTCTAGGACGTCTAGGCCATCGCATTTTTGTCGGATGTAGCATGCAAGGGGTTCTATGGCTAAAGTGGGTGGTGGGTTTTACTGTGGGGAGGTTGGTTGTATTTTTTTTTAACGGGTAAAAGAGCTGATTTCTTTGGGGCAATGTCCCGCAAAAGGTCCTATTAAGGGCTATTGGCAGTTTAGTGTAGGCTAGGGGTTTTATTATTTTGGGGGTGCTTTTTTATTTTGATAGGGTTATTATATTTGGTGTAATTAGTTTAAATATTTGAACATTTCTATTTTTATTTTGTGTAACAGTGTTTTTTTTGTAATTTAGTTAATTGCATTTCATTAATGTAATTTATTTAATTTTAGTGTAATGTTAGGTTTAACTGTAAGACAGGTTAGGTTTTATTTCACAGGTAAATTTGTATTTATTTTTACTAGGTAGTTAGTAAATAGTTAATAACTATTTACTAACTAATCAACCTAGTTAAAATAAATACTAACTTACCTGTGAAATAAAAATAAAACATTAGCTACATACAATATATTTATTAGTTAAATTGTAGCTAGCTTAGGTTTTATTTTACAGGTAAGTATTTATTTAGTTTTAAATAGGAATAATCTAGGTATTAATTGTAATTTTTATTTGGAATTATTTTAATTAGGTTAAAGTGTTAGGGTTACGTTAGGGTTAGACTTAGGGTTAGGTTTAGAGGTTAATAACTTTAGTATAGTGGCGGTGGAGACATTGGGGTGCGGTAGATTAGGGGTTAATAAATGTATGTAGGTGGCGGCGACATTGGGGGCGGCAGATTAGGGGTTAATAAGTGTAATGTAGGTTTCGGCGATGTCGGGGGCGGCAGATTAGGGGTATTTAGACTCCGGGTTTATGTTAGGGTGTTAGGTTTAAACATACATTTTCTTTCCCCATAGACATCAATGGGGCTGCGTTACGGAGCTTTACGCTCCGTCATTGCAGGTGTTACGCTTTTGTTTTGCTGACTCTCCCCATTGATGTCTATGGGGAAATCGTGCACAAGCACGTCAAAGCAGCTCAAAGCAGCGCTGGTATTTGTGTGCGGTATGGAACTCAACGCAGCCATATCGCCCCCCCCAAAAAACGTTTTTTTTTTTTCAAACCTGTAATAACAGCGCTATTAAAGGTGAGCGGTGACAATAACTTGCAAGTTATTATTGAGCCACTCATAACGCAAAACGTGTAATCTGGCTGTTTGTGTTTTTTATTTTTTGTAACTTAGCGTTTATTTTTTTTGGTAATTTAGTAATTTGTAATAAGGTTTAATAGTAGATTTAAATAATTTTAGTAGGGTTAGGTTTTTTAATATGTAATTTAGTTAATTTAATTGGTAGTTTAATTTAAGTGTAGTATAATAGTTAGGGTAGGTTAATTAATAGTTTAAAAATAGTTTATTTTAATTCTACAGGTAAGTTTAAATTTATTTGAAGATAGGGATGTTGTAATTTTAATTTAAAGTTAGCAGGTTGTTAGGTTTAGGGGTTAATAGCTTAATTTAGTTTATGGTGATGTGGGGGGCTGGCGGTTTAGGAGTTAATAGGTTTAGTTAAAGGGAAGTGATGTGGGAGGCCAGAGGTTTAGGGTTAATAAGTTTATTTAGGTTGTGACGGGGTCCTGGAGCGGCGGGTTATGGGTTAATAACTTGATATAGGTTGCGGCGGGGTCGGGGAGTGGCAGGATAGGGGTTAAACATTTTAGTATAGTGGCGGCGTTTAGTGACAGGGTATAAATAAAGTTGGTTAAAAGCCGAATAGACGCTAAAATCGATGACTGCTAGTTAACAACAGTTTGATGCTCATTGCCCCATACATGGTGCGTTTCTTTTTGCCGGCTTTTTTTATAAATATGGAGATCTTATTCAGATCTGCGGCCGCGATGTTAGGCGAGCGTATTGGTGCTGGCGAATGCAGCACAGTTGACAGCTTGATAAATATCCCCCAATGTATAAATATATTATAGGGAGAGGTATATGTGTATATTCCAATATTCCAATATAAATACAGGTACAAAAATAGGAATTATGTAATAATGTAGAATAATGTAGTGCTTCAACACGTGAGGAATGGATGTAATATAAATCCATCTGTGTATTGTGAAACTTACAGGACACCTTGTTTCCACAAAGTATTGCTTAATGTATATAAATGACAAAAGGAAATAAATATGTTTCTTAGAGCCCTTGAAAGTTAGTTAATAATTTAAATAGACGAATTGAAATTTGCTGCGAGTGTTCAGCATAAACAGATTTTGCAGCACAGCACAGACTACTTTATACGGTTGCAAATGTGATAGATTGTATACAACACTTTGTAGTGTTTCCAATAAGTGGCAGTATTACACATTTTTAAACTGGAATCGCTATCTCAGAGCTATTATACTTAAATATGGCAGCTTCAAACAGCTAATCAAGCTTCTAATATATGTCAAATATTAATGCCTGTTACACTATTAGCCAGTATTAAAAAGAGACCCCATAAGCTTCTCAACTCCCGCTGACGTGTTTCGCCCCTCCAGGCTTTATCAAAGACACAGTATTAATAAATGGCAGTATTACACAAGTTTTTAAACGTAAATCATTATCTCAGAGCTGTTATTATACTCAAATATGGCGGTGTGACAACCAGGGTTAACCAACCCTGCACCAGTCACTTGTTCGGCACAGAAAGGGTTAGCAGACCCTTTCTACTTTAACAAATCTGTCACAGTCTAGTCACTCCAGGCAAGCCTGTGACTTAGTTCAAGGGTGCAAGGGTTAACAACACTCTCTAGTCTGTCCTAGACTTAGAAAAAATGCCCAAATTCCCCTTTAATGCCACCCACACTAACCTATCTCTAAGCTGCCACCACTTAAGATTTATATAAGGAAAACACAGAAAATTAAATTGTATAATACAATTTAGCAAAAATAATCTAAAAACACAGTCTTAATACTACCAGTCTCTTTCAGTAACGTGGTTCAAATATTAGACAAAGGCAAAAATATAATAATTGAATATTTATTATGAGACAAATTATGCACAGTGCATTATTAATTAAAGGATGTTAACAAATAGAATTATACACAAGCAAACTGTTTTAAAAATAAAAAGGAGAAATAACAGACTTTATACATTACTAGCTTATCTCTGTCCCTGGGGGGTGGGCAAGGAAGATGGTCGTTCACTCTGTTGGTATACAGCCTCCCACGTACAACTTGAATTGCTAAACACAAAATGTTATACCTGTTTCTTTGATATCAAATTGCTTGACCCACCCTCTTTCCAGAGGGCCTAGCAAACCCCTCTCTTTTGCCAGAAATATCCACCCCCCTCTTTTTATGACAGGTGCCTGAAATTATAGAACACCTTGTAACTTCTGATATGAATATTCAGCGCATACACCTATATAAGCAATTTCCCAGTAACATCATGATAATTAATTTGGTACCAAATATGATATGGTTAACATATTTTCATCATTTAGTGTCATAACATGGTTAAAAGCATGTCTTAAATTGAACTAGTGTCCTCTTGATGACCTTATCTAGCTCTGGGGAGAGTGCACTGCTTTTTGTCTCATGTGCTGACATTTTAACTTTTCTTGATGCATCAATGCATACGCAATAACATTTGATCAAGTGGAACTTAGAAACTATTTATGAGCAGTTCTGGCCTACCAAAGGGAAAACACAATAACACATATCTTCTGGAAAAAAAACAAATGTTTTTAGCACACCAGCTAAAGAAAATTAACCCCTTAGCATCTAAATCATGAGGTATTCATGACAGGCGGCTTTTGATAAAGCCCGCTGTCAACCTAACTAGAAACCTCAGTGCCCAGGTGCAAGAATCCCCCTGCACCCAACTGAAAAAAAAACATGATTTTGAAACATTTACGTTTTTTTTGCAACATATAACACAGTAAATCATTTAAATTAATCATTTCAACTTTATGTAATTTGTCAGCAGTGGTAATTTCAAGATAGAACATGATTACACAACAGGTTACAGGATACACCTCTGCTACATTAACCCTATAGATCTACAAAACAGCTTAGCTTGTATGCTTACATGCTAAGGGGGTTCAAGGGGTTAAAAAAAGAGGTTAGCGTATATTGGGGTAGATTTATCAAAGGCTAGGCGAACTCTGTATGTGCTTCGTCTGTAACTGCGCTCCAGCTCGCATCCAGAGAAGCGCACATGTGCGCCTGAATTTATAAAAAAAATAGACACAACTTTGCGCAGACAAGCTGGGGCGTAAAATTGATAAATTTCGCTCCTATTCACTCCCTATTTATCACAGTACATCACGATAAATATTTACACTACCATGTCTTGATTATTAAAAAAGCGTTTTTAGGTAACTATTTAGCTTATATTTATATTATATAATGTTTCTCTGCTGTTTTTGCCATATGTTGATAATTTAAGATCGCAAATAAAAATATAGCAAAAAAAAAAATATATATAAAACTGTTGATACCCAAATGTGCCTGTGGAAGCGCAAATTTCTGGCAATAACAGTCTCTTCTTGGCGCTGAGTCTTTGAAAAATTAGTTAAAAGAAGAAAGTACTGCATCACAAGATGTAAAAGCATGTATTATAATGGTGTTCGCCTCAGTCTGTATGGCGAAATATACATCATGTAATTGAAGCCGAAATTTCAGTTCCCTATCGGCGCAAAGCAAAGAGAAATAAGAAACTGGGCGTATTTGTAGGTCAGGCTGTTAAATTACGCCTATTACTAACGTATATTGTTGCACTTGGGAGCCTAGGCTAATGCAAGCGGAGTGCGAAGAAATTTCTTTCAGATTTGTGCAATTATAGGTGCAGAGTGCTTTGATGAATATGAAGATCAGTTCGTATGCGCTATTTTGGATGGAATTAAAGGAGAATGGCTTTGATAAATCTACCCCATGGTTTGCATCCTTGAACAGAAGAGTCTTACATTGTAACAGATATTACGACACACACAAACTGTGACACATGTAAATATAGTGATACAAACACACAATGACACAAACATATAGTGACGGACACACACACAATCAAAGAACTTAGGTATCATGGTCCTGCCCTCTGAATATGATTGGCTGGCAGTACAGGTAGTGTGCAAATACCACAAGCCGCTGTGAGGGCACAAAGTAAGATTGTGTGCGTTCCTGTATTCTTGCATTCCAATGTATTAACTGAGATGCTGTGCAGCCTCCCTGTACACACATACAGTATCCCACAAAAGTGAGTACAACCCTCACATTTTTAAAAATATTTTATTATATCTTTTCATGTGACAACACTGAAGAAATGACACTTTGCTACAATGTAAAGTAGTGAGTGTACAGCCTGTATAACAGTGTAAATTTGCTGTCCCCTCAAAATAATTCAACACACAGCCATTAATGTCTAAACCGTTGGCAACAAAAGTGAGTACACCCCTAAGTGGAAATGTCCAAATTGGGCCCAATTAGCCATTTTCCCTCCCTGGTGTCATGCGACTCGTTAGTGTTACAATGTCTCAGGTGTGAATGGGGGGCAGGTGTGTTAAATTTGGTGTTATCACTCTCACACTCTCTCATACTGGTCACTGAAGGTTCAACATGGCACCTCATGGCAAAGAACTCTCTGAGGATCTGAAAAAAAGAATTGTTGCTCTACATAAAGATGGCCTATGCTATAAGAAGATTGGCAAGACCCTGAAACTGAGCTTTAGCACGGTGGGCAAGACCATACAGGGATTTCACAGGACAGGTTGCACTCAGAACAGGCCTCGCCATGGTCGACCAATGAAGTTGAGTGCACATGCTCAGCATCATATCCAGAGGTTGTCTTTGGGAAATAGATGTATGAGTGCTGCCAGCATTGCTGCAGAGGTTGAAGGGGTGGGGCTTCAGCCTGTCAGGTCTCAGACCATACGTCGCACACTGCATTAAATTGGTCTGCATGGCTGTCGTCCCAGAAGGGAGCCTCTTCTAAAGATGATGCACAAGTAAGCCTGCAAACAGTTTGCTGAAGACAAGCAGACTAAGGACGTGGATACTGGAACCATATTCTGTGGTCTGATGAGACCAAGATAAACTTATTTGGTTCAGATGGTGTTAAGCGTGTGTGGCGGTAACCAGGTGAGGAGTACAAAGTCAAGTGTGTCTTGCCTACAGTCAAGCATGGTGGTGGGAGTGTCATGGTCTGGGCCTGCATGAGTGCTGCCGGCACTTGGGAGCTACAGTTCATTGAGGGAACCATGAATGCCAACATGTACTGTGACATACTGAAGCAGAGCATGATCCCCTCTCTTCGGAGACTGGGCCGCAGGGCAGTATTCCAACATGATAACGACCCCAAACATACCTCCAAGATGACAACTGCCTTGCTAAAGAAGCTGAGGTTAAAGGTGATGGACTGGCCAAGCATGTCTCCAGACCTAAACCCTATTGAGCATCTGTGGGGCATCCTCAAATGGAAGGTGGGGGAGTGCAAGGTCTCTAACACCCACCAGCTCTGTAATGTCGTCATGGAGGAGTGGAAGAGGACTCCAGTGGCAACCTATGAAGTTCTGGTGAACTCCATGCCCAAGAGAGTTAATGCAGTGCTGGAAAATAATGGTGGCCACACAAAATATTAACACTTTGAGCCCAATTTGGCCATTTCCACTTAGGGGTGAACTCCCTTTTGTTGCCACCGGTTTAGACATTAATGGCTGTGTATTGAGTTATTTTGAGGGAACAGCAAATTTACACTGTTATACAGGCTGTACACGCACTACTTTACATTGTAGCAAAGTGTCATTTCTTCAGTGTAGTCACATAAAAAGATATAATAAAATATTTACAAAAATGTGAGGGGTGTACTCACTATTGTGGGATACTGTATTTATATATATATATATATATATATATATATATAAATATATATATATATACACACACAGGTATACATATGTAGGATATTGACAAAATGCAGCTCTTTCTCTCTCTCTTGCCAAAGCATATATATATATATATATATATATATATACATACATACATACATATGCATATATACACACACACCAATCAATGCCTAATTTTATAGTAACATGATGTGTGCATAATGGTTTATGACCAAGAAATGTGTTAGAAAGCTAAACTTTCGTCTAGATTTAGAGTTTTGTCGGTAACGACCCGCGTAGCTAACGCTGGTTTTTTTTCCCCCGCACCTTTTAAATACCGCTGGTATTTAGAGTTCTCAGAAGGGCTGCGTTAGGCTCCAAAAAAGGAGCGTAGAGCATAATTTACCGCCACTGCAACTCTTAATACCATCGGTGCTTACGGACGCGGCCAGCTTCAAAAACGTACTCGTGCACGATTCCCCCATAGGAAACAATGGGGCAGTTTGAGCTGAAAAAAAACCTAACACCTGCAAAAAAGCAGCATTCAGCTCCTAACGCAGCCCCATTGTTTCCTATGGGGAAACACTTCCTAAGTCTGCACCTAACACTCTAACATGTACCCCGAGTCTAAACACCCCTAACCTTACACTTATTAACCCCTAATCTGCCGCCCCCGCTATCGCTGACACCTGCATATTTTTTTTAACCCCTAATCTGCCGCTCCGTACACCGCCGCAACCTACATTATACCTATGTATCCCTAATCTGCTGCCCCTAACACGCCGACCCCTATATTAACCCCTAATCTGCCCCCCACAACGTCGCCGCCAGCTACCTACAATAATTAACCCCTAATCTGCTGACCGGACCTCACCGCTACTATAATAAATGTATTAACCCCTAATCCGCCTCACTCCCGCCTCAATAACCCTATAATAAATAGTATTAACCCCTAATCTGCCCTCCCTAACATCACCGACACCTAACTTCAAGTATTAACCCCTAATCTGCCGACCGAACCTCGCCGCTACTCTAATAAATGTATTAACCCCTAAAGCTAAGTCTAAACCTAACCCTAACACCCCCCTAAGTTAAATATAATTTTTATCTAACTAAATAAATTAACTCTTATTAAATAAATTAATCCTATTTAAAGCTAAATACTTACCTGTAAAATAAACCCTTATATAGCTACAATATAACTAATAATTATATTGTAGCTATTTTAGGATTAATATTTATTTTACAGGCAACTTTGTAATTATTTTAACCAGGTACAATAGCTATTAAATAGTTAATAACTATTTAATAGCTACCTAGTTAAAATAATTACAAAATTACCTGTAAAATAAATCCTAACCTAAGTTACAATTAAACCTAACACTACACTATCAATAAATTAATTACATAAAATACCTACAAATAAATACAATTAAATAAACTAACTAAAGTACAAAAAATAAAAAAAGAACTAAGTTACAAAAAATAAAAAAATAATTTACAAACATTAGAAAAATATTACAACAATTTTAAGCTAATTACACCTACTCTAAGCCCCCTAATAAAATAACAAAGCCCCCCAAAATAAAAAAATGCACTACCCTATTCTAAAATTAAAATAGAAAAGCTCTTTTACCTTACCAGCCCTTAAAAGGGCCTTTTGCAGGGCATGCCCCAAAGAAAACAGCTCTTTTGCCTGTAAAAAAAACATACAATACCCCCCCCAACATTACAACCCACCACCCACATACCCCTAATCTAACCCAAACCCCCCTTAAATAAACCTAACACTAAGCCCCTGAAGATCATCCTACCTTATCTTCACCACGCCGGGTATCACCGATCGGTCCAGGCTCCGAAGTCTTCATTCAAGCCCAAGCGGGGGCTGAAGATGTCCATGATCCGGCTGAAGTCTTGGCCCAAGCGGGGGCTGAAGATGTCCATGATCCGGCTGAAGTCTTGGCCCAAGCGAAGGGTTGAAGATGTCCATGATCCGGCTGAAGTCTTGATCCAAGCGGGAGCTGAAGAGGTCCATGATCCGGATGAAGTCTTCTATCAAGCGGCATCTTCAATCTTCTTTCTTCCGGATCCATCTTCATCCCGCCGACGCGGAACATCCTTCTTCACCGACGACTTCTCGACGAATGACGGTTCCTTTAAGGGACGTCATCCAAGATGGCGTCCTTCGAATTCCGATGGGCTGATAGGATTCTATCAGCCAATCGGAATTAAGGTAGGAAAATTCTGATTGGCTGATGGAATCAGCCAATCAGATTCAAGTTCAATCCGATTGGCTGATCCAATCAGCCAATCAGATTGAGCTCGCATTCTATTGGCTTAGGATTCTATCAGCCAATCGGAATTAAGGTAGGAAAATTCTGATTGGCTGATAGAATCAGCCAATCAGATTCAAGTTCAATCCGATTGGCTCAGTAATTTTGTAATTATTTTAACTAGGTAGCTATTAAATAGTTATTAATAATTTATTTAATAAGAGTTAATTTATTTAGTTAGATAAAAATTATATTTAATTTAGGGGGGTGTTAGTGTTAGGGTTAGACTTAGCTTTAGGGGTTAATAAATTTATAGAGTAGCGGCGAGGTCCGGTCGGCAGATTAGGGGTTAATACTTGAAGTTAGGTGTCGGTGATGTTAGGGAGGGCAGATTAGGGGTTAATACTATTTATTATAGGGTTATTGAGGCGGGAGTGAGGCGGATTAGGGGTTAATACATTTATTATAGTAGCGGTGAGGTCCGGTCGGCAGATTAGGGGTTAATTATTGTAGGTAGCTGGCGGCGACGTTATGGGGGGCAGATTAGGGGTTAATAAATATAATATAGGGGTCGGCAGTGTTAGGGGCAGCAGATTAGGGGTACATAGGGATAACGTAGGTGGCGGCGGTTTGCGGTCGGAAGATTAGGGGTTAAAAAAATTTAATAGAGTGGCGGCGATGTGGGGGCACCTCAGTTTAGGGGTGCATAGGTAGTTTATGGGTGTTAGTATACTTTAGAGCACAGTAGTTAAGAGCTTTATGAACCGGCGTTAACCCAGAAAGCTCTTAACTACTGGCTTTTTTCTGCTGCTGGAGTTTTGTCGTTAGAGTTCTAACGCTCACTTCAGCCAAGACTCTATATACCGGCATTAGAAAGATCCCATTGAAAAGATAGGATACGCAAATGGCGTAGGGGGATCTGCGGTATGGAAAAGTCGCGGCTGGAAAATGAGCGTTAGACCCTTACCTACACGACTCTAAATACCAGCGGTAGGACAAAACCAGCGTTAGGGCCCCCTAACGCTGGTTTTGACGGCTAACGCAGAACTCTAAATCTAGGCGTTTATTTCTTCAGGGACAGGTAGCACAACACATTTTCATGCAGGCTTGCTTCAATCCACATTGTGTTTTTCTGCATATACAAAAGGAATTACAGCCAAAATTTGCTGCCAATATTCATGAGAAATGTAGCATGTTTTTTAAGTACTGCTTGAAGAAAAACCAAGCATAGGGACAAAAAAAATGAATTCTGTAAATGGACCAAAAATGAAAATTTTTGTTATGCATATACAAGTACTTTGTTTCTGTACTGCAGTCTGGCTATTTCCTCCATTGCCCAAAATGGTGCTTGCCAGCAAGTAGGTGGCAAAATATTTGCAGTAAGAATTCAAGCATGTTTGTAATATTGTTTGCTTTTTAAGTAACATTCCAAGCCAATCTGGCTGCCTACAAAGTGAATTATTGCAGCCACGTATATTTTCCTGTAACATTTCACACGTTATTTTTTGCTGCCAAAATGCACTTATCTAAATTGAATCTCATCTGCCACTTGCCTGCCCAGTCCCCCAATGTATCCCAGGACATACTTGAAAATGAGAGAAATCTCAATGCATCCTTCCTGATAAAATATTTTTTAAATAAATAATGTATCCAAATCCCTCTGTAGTGAAGTAACATTCTCTTCAGACTTTTTTGTTACCTTGCATAATTTTGTATCACCTGCAAACACTGACACTTGACTTTCAATTCCTCTTTCAAGATTATTAAGAGAAGTGGAACCAACAAGAGAATTGTGAGGCACTTCATTTACCAATTCTATATTTGTTTTTATTTTAGAGAAGCCTGGAATTTGTCCCGAAGTTGGAATATTAGTTCTGGGAAGATGTGACAAAGAATGTAATACAGATAATGACTGTCTCCAAAATCTTAAATGTTGTCAAACTGGATGTGATGGATTAGAGTGCAAGATACCAGATGGTAAGTAACAGCCATATACGAATATCAAACATCCAAGGTATTGTAATATTTCTTACTCATAAATAATAAATAGGCCCAGCACTGAACACAATCTTTCTTAGTTTCAATCTTGTGGTAGGTGCACGTAGCAGGGGTTACTGCATTCCCCTCTCATATAGAACATCAATCCATATAATAAAGCCACAAAGGATATTACCTTTATTAAACAGAAAACATGCAATGTTTTGGCCTCATAGGCTTTAATCATGCATGATTAAGGCCTATGAGGCCGAAACGTTGCATGTTTTCTGTTTAATAAAGGTAATATATTTTATTCAATGGCACTCAAAGATGAATAAAATACACAAGGCTATATAAACAAAACAATAAAACATAGCTCAACAAATCTAGCAGCCAGGTAGCCACCACTGGCTCCTTGAATTATAACCCTAGCTCCTATTTTGTGGGCTATTCTACATATGTCAATATTCAAATACCACTGTCTGGTTTCAGATTTGTCGACCTCTGCAATAAAAGTACAACAAACCCCTGGTAATGTTAGCTTTTCATGAGGGAGAGGTTTCAAATAGACATGTGCAATTCGTTTAGTTTCTAATCAAAATTCTGATGAAATTCAAGTGATTTGGAGATTCGAATGTATCGTAATTTCCGAATCACCCTAGTAATGAAACAAAACTAATCCGAATGAATTTGTAACCAAAAAACTTGAATTAGTTTGGATTAATTTGTTTTATTCGAATGGCCATGGCACGATAGTCTGACTTTCTGAAATAATAATTTCTTTGCCGTTCCATTTCTATTATAAATAAAAAAGAATAGAGATATATTGCAATTAAATATAGTGAGATAGAACAGTGAAATAATTCCTTTTGTGTTGGTTGGAACCATCTGAATCAACGTAACATAATGAATCAACAAATAAATCCGAACATAACGAACTTCCGAATTACGAATGCATCCGAAACAAATGCATCCGAATGCATCCTTTTATCGAATCAATCCGAATGCATCCAAAATGAATTACTGCTATATTGAATCAATCCGAATGCATCAGAAACAGAAAAAAAATACTGAATCGATATAAAACTAAACAAAATTTTCTGATATGCACATGTCTACTTTCAAATAAGGCTGATGTGATGGATACCCCGGCTACCCCGACAGGGTAGCTCCGCCAAACGAGTCCTGCTTTCTCCCTGCCGACTGCAGCTATGTAGCTGGCAAGTAACCACAGCCTGTAGCCACCCCTGATGCCCGACAGCACCAGTATTCAGGGTCCCACCCTGTGGCAGACTCTGGCTATCCAGACTAGGTAGCTCTGCCAGAGGGTCCTTCATTTGCCTAGGGGGTAGCCTTAGCTGTCTGGTATCCGTGACAGCTGATATTTGGCAATGTCCTCAAAAATGTTGATTACACCTAAGTGTCCAACCCTAGGGGGCGCTAAAGACTAATATAAATTGTGCAAATCAAATGCTAATTGCAAACAGATATGGAACTATGACAGTCAGTATGATATAAATATCAACAATATCAAAGGTTATATTATTAACTAGTCAGTTCTTGATAAATATCAGGACCGAACAATATACAGACAGTATATAGACCAATGTACAGAACCCCAATCAGTAGCTATTAGTGTAAAACAAAATATTAAATTATAATATACATATATTATTCAGCAATCATATTTTACACTATCCGCTAGATTTAGAGTTCTGCGGCCAAAGGGGTGCGCTAGCTACGCGTGTTTATTTTCCCCCGCACCTTTTAAATACCGCTGGTATTTAGAGTTCACAGAAGGGCTGCGTTAGGCTCCAAAAAGGGAGCGTGGAGCATAATTTACCGCCACTGCAACTCTAAATACCAGTGGTGTTTACGGACGCGGCCAGCTTCAAAAACATGCTCGTGCACGATTCCCCCATAGAAAACAATGGGGCCGTTTAAACTTGAAAAAAATCTAACACCTGCAAAAAAGCAGCGTTCAGCTCTTAACGCAGCCCCATTGTTTCCTATGGGGAAACACTTCCTAAGTCTGCACCTAACACTCTAACATGTACCCGAGTCTAAACACCCCTAACCTTACACTTATTAACCCCTAATCTGCCGCCCCCGCTATCGCTGACCCCTGCATATTATTATTAACCCCTAATCTGCCGCTCCGTACACCGCCGCAACCTACATTATAGCTATGTACCCCTAATCTGCTGCCCCTAACACCGCCGACCCCTATATTATATTTATTAACCCATAATCTGCCGCCCCCAAAGTCGCCGCCACCTACCTACAATTATTAACCCCTAATCTGCCGACCGGACCTCACCGCTACTATAATAAAGTTATTAACCCCTAATCCGCCTCACTCCCGCCTCAATAACTCTATAATAAATAGTATTAACCCCTAATCTGCCCTCCCTAACATCACCGACACCTAGCTTCAAGTATTAACCCCTAATCTGCCGACCGGACCTCACCGCTACTCTAATAAATGTATTAACCCCTAAAGCTAAGTCTAACCCTAACACTAACACCCCCCTAAGTTAAATATAATTTTTATCTAACGAAATAAATTAACTCTTATTAAATAAATTATTCCTATTTAAAGCTAAATACTTACCTGTAAAATAAACCCTAATATAGCTACAATATAAATTATAATTATATTGTAGCTATTTTAGGATTAATATTTATTTTACAGGCAACTTTGTATTTATTTTAACCAGGTACAATAGCTATTAAATAGTTAATAACTATTTAATAGCTACCTAGTTAAAATAATTACAAAATTACCTGTAAAATAAATCCTAACCTAAGTTACAATTAAACCTAACACTACACTATCAATAAATTAATTAAATAAAATACCTACAATTATCTACAATTAAACCTAACACTACACTACCAATAAATTAATTACATACAAATACCTACAAATAAATACAATTAAATAAACTAACTAAAGTACAAAAAATAAGAAAAGAACTAAGTTACAAAAAATAAAAAAATAATTTACAAACATTATAAAAATATTACAACAATTTTAAGCTAATTACACCTACTCTAAGCCCCCTAATAAAATAACAAAGCCCCCCAAAATAAAAAAATGCCCTACCCTATTCTAAAATAAAAATAGAAAAGCTCTTTTACCTTACCAGCCCTTAAAAGGGCCTTTTGCGGGGCATGCCCCAAAGAATTCTGCTCTTTTGCCTGTAAAAAAAAAATACAATACCCCCCCAACATTACAACCCACCACCCACATACCCCTAATCTAACCCAAACCCCCCTTAAATAAACCTAACACTAAGCCCCTGAAGATCTCCCTACCTTATCTTCACCACGCCGGGTATCACCGATCCGTCCAGAAGAGGCTCTGAAATCGTCATCCAAGCCCAAGCGGGGGCTGAAGAGGTCCATCATCGGGCTGAAGAGGTCCATCATCCGGCTAAAGTCTTGATCCAAGCGGGGGCTGAAGAGATCCATCATCTGGCTGAAGTCTTCTATCAAGCGGCATCTTCGATCTTCTTTCAAGTTCAATCCGATTGGCTGATCCAATCAGCCAATCAGATTGAGCTCGCATTCTATTGGCTGTTCCGATAAGCCAATAGAATGCGAGCTCAATCTGATTGGCTGATTGGATCAGCCAATCGGATTGAACTTGAATCTGATTGGCTGATTCCATCAGCCAATCAGAATTTTCCTACCTTAATTCTGATTGGCTGATAGAATCCTATCAGCCAATCGGAATTCGAGGGACGCCATCTTGGATGACGTCCCTTAAAGGAACCGTCATTTGTCGGGAAGTCGTCGGCCAGGATGGATGTTCCACGTCGGCGGGATAAAGATGGATCCGGAAGAAAGAAGATTGAAGATGCCGCTTGATAGAAGACTTCAGCCGGATGATGGATCTCTTCAGTCCCCGCTTGGATCAAGACTTCAGCCGGATGAGGGACCTCTTCAGCCCGATGATGGACCTCTTCAGCCCCCGCTTGGGCTTGGATGAAGATTTCGGAGCCTCTTCTGGACGGATCAGTGATACCCGGCGTGGTGAAGATAAGGTAGGGAGATCTTCAGGGGCTTAGTGTTAGGTTTATTTAAGGGGGGTTTGGGTTAGATTAGGGGTATGTGGGTGGTGGGTTGTAATGATGGGGGGGGTATTGTATGTTTTTTTTTACAGGCAAAAGAGCAGAATTCTTTGGGGCATGCCCCGCAAAAGGCCCTTTTAAGGGCTGGTAAGGTAAAAGAGCTTTTCTATTTTAATTTTACAATAGGGTAGGGCATTTTTTTATTTTGGGGGGCTTTGTTATTTTATTAGGGGGCTTAGAGTAGGTGTAATTAGCTTAAAATTGTTGTAATATTTTTATAATGTTTGTAAATTATTTTTTTATTTTTTGTAACTTAGTTCTTTTTTTATTTTTTGTACTTTAGTTAGTTTATTTAATTGTATTTATTTGTAGGTATTTGTATGTAATTAATTTATTCATAGTGTAGTGTTAGGTTTAATTGTAGATAATTGTAGGTATTTTATTTAATTAATTTATTGATAGTGTAGTGTTAGGTTTAATTGTAACTTAGGTTAGGATTTATTTTACAGGTAATTTTGTAATTATTTTAACTAGGTAGCTATTAAATAGTTATTAACTATTTAATAGCTATTGTACCTGGTTAAAATAAATACAAAGTTGCCTGTAAAATAAATATTAATCCTAAAATAGCTACAATATAATTATAATTTATATTGTAGCTATATTAGGGTTTATTTTACAGGTAAGTATTTAGCGTTAAATAGGAATAATTTATTTAATAAGAGTTAATTTATTTCGTTAGATAAAAATTATATTTAATTTAGGGGGGGTGTTAGTGTTAGGGTTAGACTTAGCTTTAGGGGTTAATAAATTTATTAGAGTAGCGGTGAGGTCCGGACGGCAGATTATGGGTTAATACTTGAAGTTAGGTGTCGGTGATGTTAGGGAGGGAAGATTAGGGGTTAATACTATTTATTATAGGGTTATTGAGGCAGGAGTGAGGCGGATTAGGGGTTAATAACTTTATTATAGTAGCGGTGAGGTCCGGTCAGCAGATTAGGGGTTAATAATTGTAGGTAGGTGGTGGCGACGTTGGGGGCGGCAGATTAGGGGTTAATAAATATAATATAGGGGTCGGCGGTGTTAGGGGCAGCAGATTAGGGGTACATAGGGATAATGTAGGTTGCGGCAGTGTGCGGTCAGCAGATTAGGGGTTAAAATGTTTTATTAGAGTGGCGGCGATGTGGGGGGGTCTCGGTTTAGGGGTACATAGGTAGTTTATGGGTGTTAGTGTACTTTAGAGCACAGTAGTTAAGAGCTTTATGAACCGGCGATGTGGGGGGGTCTCGGTTTAGGGGTACAAAGGTAGTTTATGGGTGTTAGTGTACTTTAGAGCACAGTAGTTAAGAGCTTTATGAACTGGCTTTTCTCTGCGGCTGGAGTTTTGTCATTAGATTTCTAACGCTCACTTCAGCCAAGACTCTAAATACCGGCGTTAGGAAGATCCCATTGAAAAGATAGGATACGCAAATGGCGTAGGGGGATCTGCGGTATGGAAAATTTGCGGCTGCAAAGTGAGCGTTAAACCCTTTCCTGGCTGACTCTAAATACCAGCGGGCGGCCAAAACCATCGTTAGGAGCCCCTAACGCTGGTTTTGACGGCTAACGCAGAACTCTAAATCTAGGCGTATATTTGTTAACTTAGCTGAGTCCAAATCCAGGGGTCTAATATATAAGTCCAGTATTTATGGATGTGGGGGGGTCTCGGTTTAGGGGTACATAGGTAGTTTATGGGTGTTAGTGTACTTTAGAGCACTGTAGTTAAGAGCTTTATGAACTGGCTTTTCTCTGCGGCTGGAGTTTTGTCGTTAGATTTCTAACGCTCACTTCAGCCAAGACTCTAAATACCGGCGTTAGGAAGATCCCATTGAAAAGATAGGATACGCAAATGGCGTAGGGGGATCTGCGGTATGGAAAATTTGCGGCTGCAAAGTGAGCGTTAAACCCTTTCCTGGCTGACTCTAAATACCAGCGGGCAGCCAAAACCATCGTTAGGAGCCCCTAACGCTGGTTTTGACGGCTAACGCAGAACTCTAAATCTAGGCGTATATTTGTTAACTTAGCTGAGTCCAAATCCAGGGGTCTAATATATAAGTCCAGTATTTATGGATTTCCAAAAATGTGCAAAACAGTTGCAACGCGTTTCTCAGCCAGACTGGCTGTTTCATCAGGCATCATGCCTGATGATGCCTGATGAAACAGCCAGTCTGGCTGCGAAACGCGTTGCAACTGTTTTTAAACATTTGTTATTACTTTGTCTTGGGTGTATTGAGTACATCCTTTGCTTTTAAATAAATTACCTTTTATCCACGGTTTGGAAGCCTGAGCTTTTTTACTCTCTGGATTACCTGGATCTATCATCCTGTTGCAGGATCAGTGTAACTGGGTCACTGCAGATCCCCAGCCTGCACCATTTAGCACATGGGTGCTGCTCATTTTGTGAGTATTATATCATACCTGATCTTTTATCATCATTATTCCAACAGAGTTGTGATTTCTTTCACAGATTCCGATATTTGGCAATGTACATCTGAAATACTACAGTGTTAGGGGTAAAGCAGCACTTTGGTTATATATTCTTACATACAGTGACAGTGTTGTAATAATGAAGGATTAAAAATGTGAATACTAAATGCTAAAGAATTAAAAATTCAGCCATCTCATTGTTGTGGAACAATTTGTTTTAATAGAATATTATGGCATTAAAAATACCTTTAACCTCTTGGTTTTCAGACAGAGCAACTAAGAGTTTACTCTGACCTTCTTCTTACCCTACACATTAAACCTAATCCTAGTCTCTTATCTGTTTTTTATTCTGGTTTTAGCCCTTATCCCAAACACTAGCATGAATTCTAGCAATACTTTGGCACCTGAGGATTAACTACAAGGGTCTTAGGTCTCCATTGAGAATGGGCCCACACCTCTAGGGTCCATTTGGTTCACCAGTCAGTAGTGTTATCACTACAAGGGGGCCTGGTGGGGCCAAGGCTCCATCTGCATGCAAAGTAGGACTCACAGTGTGTCACCTTGGAGGATGTATCCTCCAATTTTAAAGGCCTGAAACCCAGTTACAAGAGACACAGATTATAATAAATAATCTTAAATAAAGCTTGGTCAGACAATTCCGTAGTCAGGGCAGGTGGCGGTAGACGTAGTCAAATATATAAGTCAAAGTCAATAACCGGGAAGTCAAAAATTGTAGGGGAAAAAAAAGGTCCCAGGAAAAGGGTAACAGGAGAAATAATGCTTGGTCTCTGAACACAAGGCAGACTAACCTAGCACTAAGGTAGGGGAGTGCCTGGGCTTATAAAGGCCTACAGGGACTAGGAACAGCCGCATCACCATGAGAACCCAGAAGCTTCAGTTCCAGGCAACCAATAAGGAGGTCAGTTAATGGGGGAGTGCCCTCTAGACATTCCCCACGCTGATCCGACACCCGCAATACTACTAGTGCGGGCGCTGATGCATGCACGTACACGGAAACCCGTGCATGACCACCATGTCAGCAGTGTGAGGAGACTGGGTGGACAGCCAGCATCAAGGTAAGAGGGTTCCTCCTGGTCCCATGACAGTGCCTCCCACCAAGGCGCGATCTCCATGTGCGAACCAGAGAAGGCCTGTTAGGATGCACTTTAGTATCTGCATGGAGATTATCTACAGGCTTCCAGGAATATTCCTCAGGACCATGCCCCTTCCATTGAACTAGGTATTCTAATCTGCCACGCCTCCTCCTGGAATGCAGGATCTTCTGTAGCTCATATTTCTATTAATTTCCTATTTTAACTGTCACAAGTCTAAGCATAAAATTAAAAAACAGTTCCAAATTAAGGGATATTAACCCCACTTTTCATGATTCAGCTAGAACATAAAATTTTAAACAACTTTTTATTTGCATGAAAGGAAAGGGAACAGTTAGGGTGTGTGTACTATCCTTATAAGTAAAAAGGATAGATAAAAAGTTGAAAGTTTCTTATCAATGATATCTAGTGAAAAGCTGCTGTATGTATGTATATATATAGTGGTGGCGGTGTTCCCCCAACACCCCCCACCATTCAAAATTCCAGGAAAGCAATTACAGTCAACTGTGAATTAAAGTTACTTTTATGAAGGTGACTCACCACTCACTGCCTCCTTGGAAAGGGCTTCCTTGGTTTCAGGTGCTGTATCCCATGTGTTGGGGATGTTAATCCTATTCTTCTCACCTCTGGCTGCTTAACATTTAGTTTAGCCAATTGCTTTAGCTGGACAGGTGCTGTTTTTTTCTCCTTTATGGCATCCGTTATTACCAGCTAGCTCTTTTGAAATACAGTCTATTGCAGCATGCTGTTAGCTAACCTCTCGCAGTGTTTATCCATTACCTGTGCTCTCTGTCAGGCCTTTATATGAACTTCAAAAAAATGTATAACAGGAGCACCAGGTAAAGTGATAAAAATGATAAATTTTATTGAAAGAGGTTCCGGTTCCAGTGGGAGGAGCTAGCGCAGCATGAGGAACGCTGAGTGCTGCTGCGAAGAGCTCGCGTTACACCTACCCCTGCTTCTAGCCCGTTGCTGCAGGCCACCTGCCTGCCTAGGGCCTTTGCGCTAGACTACTGGTGCACAGCTTGGAGACCTGGAACAAGCCGACTGGCTCGGTCGCTGGAGCCCGACATGTAATACCGGTGTCCCTGCTAAATTGCTGCTTGCCTGGAGGTCCGTCACAGGAACTATGTGGCTATACAGAAAGTTTTCGCTGGACGTAAGCGCATCATGGGGGGCTGACAAGCTGAGCAGTATTTCTTTCTGGAGGAACCAGAAGAGTAAAAGCTTGCACAAACCCCCTGGCTACTGGCGATACAGCACTGGAGGAAGTTTTAAGAAACTACATGGCAAAGACCGAAGTAACAAACAGAGGAAATGCTTGGGGAAACCTGTAAAGCTGAAATAACACGGTTTGCCAATTTCTTGTGTTAGTTGATCTACAGACTGTAAGTAGAGATTTTGGTATTTATAACGGATTGATCGACAAACTGTAAACAGTGATTTTGGTACTTATAATTAAGGTTGTTGTCTGGAAAAAACCCTCAGAACTCTCAGAGTTATGTTGTAACATAGATCCATAACTAAAAGGTTACTGCACACAAGTAACCGCTCCCTAAACTAAATCCAAGGGAAGGGGAAAGCAGATATCAAGGGTAAGGAGAAAGAAAAAGGAATAACAAGAGAGGAAAAATCCTATATTGACTCTCATATCACCCCTCGCTGGGACCTTTAGCTTTGTCACCGCTGTATAAGTCAAAGGTTACAGGTTTTCATCTTTTTTCTGGTTGCAATTCTGACACAGCAGGTTATAAAGCCTACACACTCCCAAACCACGCTAGCAAGCTGCGCCTTGGATCGTTAATTTTGAGGGGTTTAAAAAGGGGCGAATGTTATATATCCACAAGAAAAGCACCCCAATATAATACCCTACAAGCAAACAAGAGTTGGACTTTTAAGGACATGTCTTATAAATATATCTCTCATAATTGAAAAAATGCCAAATTGCTGAAAAGTGCATTCAATGTATCTAAACTATTTCTATAGTAACAGGTATATGGTTAAATAGAGGATATGTGATTTAGCTACAAAAATATTGTGAATTGCCTTTCAGTTAAATTTTTCTGTTCAGCCTGATATAAGGCAACACTGCTATCTGTTATATCCTCTGATAATACTTTAAGTAATTTAGACCTCACTCTAACTGTCTTAAGAGTTAAAGAAGGAGTTGCTTGATAAACTCTTGCTATCTGTAGATAACACTTGCTGATTACATAGTAGCACTGTTCAGTATCATTGCTTTTGATATACCTCTAACTAAACAGAGGATATGTGATTTTGCCATAAAGACATAGAGAATTGTCTTTTTGTTAAATTTCTCTGTTTAGCCCGATATATTGTAACACTGCTATATGTTGTATGAAAGTATCCTCTGGTAATATATTAAGTAAATTAGACTTTATTCTAACTGTTTTAAGAGCTAAAGAAGGAGTTGTTTGATAAATTTTCGCTCTCTGCTGATTATACAGTAGCATTGTTTAGTATCATTGCCTCTGATACACCTTTAATTTAGTTTTATCTGTATCGCCTGGGAATCACCATACAGTATACTGGAAGGCTAACCAGGGTTAAATAAGGCGAAGCAAACGGGTAACAGAGGTACTAATATAAGATTTAAACATAAGCTACGTAGACAACAGCACATACATGCCTGATTTACAGAATGTGTTTATGTTAACTATTTAACAGTAGTATCCTTCCAAAAAAGGAGCAGGAGAGGGAGGGGAAGGAGAAGGAAGGAGAAGGAGGGGAGAAAGAAAGAAAAAAAAAAAAGAAAAAAAAACTCATATACTAGTACATTTAAGTTTGGTCTGTTGGGCGACATGATTGGTTAGGAAGATACACGCTTCACCCTTTTTTTTTTCCCCTCCCTGTCATTAAGGACACTTGCATGACCACACTTACACTGGGCAGAGACTAAATAGTATCACCACATTTAATACACTTGTTCACGCTACTACCGGAATTTATGGGGTTATGCCCGCCCCTCTTTGTAATTAAATTCCCTTTTTGCACTTTCCTTCTTAGATTAAAAGCACATGGATAAATGTATCATGAATTTTAAAGCTAACTCGCCAATCAGGCCCCCCAAACAAAAAGACAAAAAAACCACGTACATCTGATGTGCATTCAGATACTGTAAATGAGCCAATACTACATAAACTTGATACCCAACCATTAGTCACTCAGATGTCGGATCTGTTTTTGCCACAATTTGAGTTGTTAAAAACCCAAATGACTGACATAATGTCAGAATTCAAACAATTTTCTAATCGACAGAAGTTGAAAATAGGGTATCGGCAAATGAGGACATAATATATAAGCAGGAACAAAATATAGATGTAAACACTAAAACCTTGAAAGTGCTGCAAGCAAAAATATATGAGTTAGAAGATCGCTCGAGGCGAAATAACCTTAAAATAATTGGCCTCCCCGACAATGGGGATTATTTAGATTTAATGCATTTTTCAAGTACAACTCTCCCCATAGCTGTCGGTATCTTACAGAAAGATATACCAATACCAGTAGAAAGGGCACATAGGCTGGGGCCAATAAGGGATGCTATAAATGACAAGAATTATAACAGACCAGTAATGGTTAAATATCTCAACTACCAGGATAAGATGAATATCTTAAAACTTTATAGAAAGATGGATAATTTATATATTGGCCAAAGTAAAGTTTTAATATTTCAAGACTATTCTAGTGAGACTGCCTCTAAAAGGAAAGATTTAGCTCCATATTGTACTAAGCTGATTAATGCTGGTTTCAAGGCCAGACTTGTCTATCCAGCTAAAGTTATAATAGAGGAACAAGACGGTAAATGTATCCTCAACAATACGCTAGAAGCTAGGGAATTTTGTAAAAATAAGAAAGTTATCGGGTAAGATTTCCAGATAACGATATGTTAAATCAGAAGCATACTCGAGTATTATGTGTTTTTTTACTTTTAAATTGTGTGTTAGCCGACTGAGGCTAAAATTGTTGATGTGTTTTGAGATGTCTATACTAGTAATTTGCCTGCAGTTCATGGATTTGAAGGCTGTTTTCTGTCTTTCTTTCTTTTTTCCCTTTTTTTTTTTTTTTTTTTCTCTCATTCTCATGTTGCCTCTCTCCCCCTTTGCCCTTCTCCTTGCTCTATTCGAACTTGGTATATCTTATGAATTGTTACCCCCATCCCTGACATTACAATTATAGATAAATTAAAATGTCTTTCTTGGAACGTTGGTGGAGTAACATCCCCTAGTAAAAGGAAATTAATTATCAAACAACTTGCTAGATACAAACCAGATATTGTTTGGTTACAGGAGACGCATTTAAAAAAAGCAGAGATGGAGAAGTTTAAATGTAAATGGATAGGAAAAGTTATTTCTTCAGATTGTTCCAGGAGAAGGAAAGGGGTCGCTTTTCTTATTAACAAAAATTTACAATATAATATTCAGAATATCCAAATTGACACTCATGACAGATGGTTAATTTTACATATCGAGATCGCTGGGGTTCGATACGTATTGGGTAATATATATATGGGCCTAATAATGTAGACCAGGTTTTTTGGGACGATATTATCATCAAATTATCGCCTAACTTAGATCAGAAAATTATAGTGGCTGGCGATTTCAATCTAACACCTATGTCTTCCCTCGATAGATCCACACCCAAGCAGTACACTCCCCCGCCCCAAAAAACTCGCCTATTTCGTCAGATCTGTAAAAATCTTAAACTTCATGATATTTGGCGTATTCAACACGCTGATACTAAACTATACACCTGCGAATCCAAATCTCATAGATCCTTCTCACGGATTGATTTTTTTTTAATCTCTAGTTCTCTTCTTAAAGTCAGAAGTAAGGCCCAGATAAATGATATTGTAATTACTGACCATGCTATAATCTCATTTGAAATGGAACTTCGTCCTCTTCTGGCAGAAGAAACTAATGATTTCTATTTTCCAAAACATCTAATAAACAACATCTCGTTTCAACATTGGATACGTCACAAATGGCAAGAATATAGTTCTGATAATTATTTATATTTAGATAAACCAGAAATTTTCTGGGAAGCCGCAAAGGCATTCTTCAGGGGACAGATTAAAGCTTATATGGTCATCGCCAAAAAGAAATATATTGCACGTGAACTGCAGTTGTCAAACACAGTCATGAATGCTTACAGAAAAAACGTAAATACGCCATTAAAACATTTTTGGGACAAATATAAGTTAGCTAGGCAAGACAGGGATCTCTTTCTAAAATCCAAATTAACCATGGAAGAAATGAGAATGAATGCCCTTTACACGGGACATTATGGTAAATCTGCAAAATATCTTGCCAGACTTGACAAGGTTAGGAAAAAGAATAATACGATTGAGCAGTTAGCAGTGGGTAATAAGAATTATACAACGCTGGCGGATATTAAAAACGTGTTTTTTGATTACTATCAAAAGATTTACGCTGCTAAAATAATTGATCCAGAGGACAGTGTGAGGTTTTGGAATAATGTTTCATGTCCAGTAGTCTCTCCTGATCAGATTGAAGTATTGAATCTTCCCATAACAACTCTGGAAGTTGCAAAAGCTTTAGAGGAAGCTAAACTAGGCAAGGCCCCTGGCCCAGACCAACTACCCGCTGAGTTTTATAGATTGCTTAAAGATGAGATTGTGTCTATCCTTACCCTGCTGTTTAATGAGTATTATGTAAAAAAAAAAGCTATGTCAAGATTCTTCTCAGCGTCAATCATCACTCTGATACTTAAAAAGAATAAAGACCCATCAGACCCTGCTTCATACAGACCGATCTCTCTATTAAATGTAGATTATAAACTGCTCACAACGATTATTGCTAATAGACTTAAAAACGTACTTCGGGAAATTATCCATCCAGATCAGACAGGCTTTATGATGGGTAGATCTCCCACAAAAAATATCCGCAGAACATATATGATTCTTGAACACTTATGGAATAAGTTACATAGAGACAAAGTAACTTGTAAACAGGATTTTGCTATGGTGATGATTGACGCTGAGAAGGCTTTCGATTCTATCATCTGGCAACATCTCCACAATTCTTTGTTTAACTTTGGTTTCTCTGGAAACATAACTCATTTTGTTAAAGCCATCTACAATTTTCCTATTTCCACTATTCTGGTCAATGGTAGTCAAACCCCGTTTCTTAAACTAGAAAAGGGACATGACAGGGCTGCCCTCTTTCCCCCCTTCTTTTTAATATTGCCATAGAACCTATGGCAATATATCTACGCAAAGAAATCTCAGGTATAAAATTAGGTTCCCAAATCTGTGTTCTCTCACTATATGCTGACGACCTATTACTCTATCTCAAAAACACTAAAAGAAATATCCCTAAAGCACTTAAAATCCTAGAACAGTTTAGTCTAATCTCAGGCTATAAAGTCAATACTCTTAAATCAGAGATACTATGGGTATATAAACATAAGGAGAGCTTCAAGCAACATAATTTCAGAGAAGTTGAAAGTTTTAGATATTTAGGGATCCAATTGCATAGAGACCCTGAGCTATGGTATAAACTCAACTATACAGCTTTTTTTTCTAATATCACACATAGAATACACCGTTGGACTCTATTTCCACTTTCACTAACTGCCAAGATAATGCTTATTAAATCTATTTTCCCCAGTTATTATATATAATGAATAATTTGCAGCTATTTATTCTTGATAAAGATATTAAGTTCTTTAACCGAGCGTGTGCGGATCTTATCTGGAACAAAGGTAGACATATGCTCTCTATTAGAAAGCTCTCTCAAGCTAAGGAATTTGGAGGCCTTGCATTCCCAGATATTAAGACATACAACATAGCCATATTGGCACGATTTGGAGTAGATTGGTTACTTTCCGCCGATTATTTAACAAACAGTAAAGCGGAGGAGGAGCTCATAAAGCCTTTCTCCCTTATAGCGGCTTTACACTGCCCGCATAGACGACTCCCTGAAAAAATTAAAACATTAGCTAGTATTTTTAATACTGTTAAAGCGTGGCAACAAATCTGTTCCCGGCTAAAGATCAACTTTCATGTATCTAGTTTTCTTCCCATTAGAGGTAATCCGGAGTTTCAGACAGGATTCCAATATACAATATATAATAGTTGGGCTAGTAAGGGCCTAATTTCAATAGCACAATTATTAGATGATGGATTAGGGGTGCACACCTTCGAGAATATTGCCATACAGTATAATCTTTCGAACAAATCCTTTTATGCCTATTTACAGATTCGCCACTTTATACAGGAAAAGCTGCAGATGGGTCCATGGCCAGGGAAATACGATAGAGTTGGTGATTATATCAACTCTTATAGTCAGGGGAAGCACTCAATCTCGCTATTATACAAAATATTGCTCGCAAAACAAGGCCAGCTAATCATGGAACAATGCTCAGCACACTGGGCTAAACACTTTGATGAAATCGACGATGAAACAATCAGTAAAAGCATAAAATAGGTGAGCGACGCGCTCCTTCCCTTCTCCTGGAAGGAATCTCATCTAGAACTGCTTAATAACGCATACATTTCACCCAAAAGACTTGCCAGCTGGTCATTAGAACAGCAAGGACATTGTTATAAATGTCAATTCCCTTCAGCAAATCTATTTCACTGTCTCTGGTACTGTCCAAAAATAAATCAGCTATGGCGCAAAGTAAATTACTGGTTAAATAAGAACACACAGGAGCTCTTTTCTTTTGATCTAAAAAATTTTTTTTTATGGTTTCAGATTCAGCATCCCATAACCTTAGTAATACCATTACTCTAATAGTTAGGAATCTAATCCTGAAAAATTGGAAAAATAATAAAACCCCCCCTTTTAGCCTATTCCTTCAAGCGGTTAAAGAACAGATTATGTTTGAGCAATATAATATTTCCAGTACAAGTGAGAAGCAAATACAACGATTTTTTAACAAATGGTTAAAAGTAATAAAAACCTACACGCTTCCCACACAATATATACTTACCAAAGCATTTCAGAGATATGTATATTTCGAAGGTCTAATTTTACGCAACATATTTCCTGTATCATGGTATTAATAACCCTCTGTAGAGGGTAAGGGGGATGGGGAGAGGGGGATGATGGAGTAGAGAGCTTATATAATATATTTTTTCCCTTTTTTTTTTTGTTTTTTTTTTGTTTTCTTCCTTCCTTTCTTTTTTCTTTTTCTTTCTGCACTTTAAGTTTTATATATGGGAAAAATACGTCAGCAAGATATTGAGAACGTGTAAACATACAGATGCTTGTTATCTTGTCAAGATATGTATAATCATTTGTATTTATTGTTTATATCTCCCTTAAGCATGTATTTTGTTTTTTGTAGAATTTCTACGGTACACTTTTGTGAAAAAAGCATATAAATGTACAAACTAAACAATAACCTTTTAATTCTATAAATTTATAATAATGATAAACTCTTATTCTAATGGTATAACCATTTATAATTGGATGTGCATAGCTTGTGTACATGCTGAAAACCACTCAGGCAAGTGCTAGTGTTATAACAAAGGTTGCCATGTACTCCGGCTGTACAAAGAAACACTTTATATTTTATAGTGACACTTTAGTCAGTTGTATTTTCAATATGTTTACCTTTTTAACTTTTAGCTTTAGCCTTGCTTGGTATCGTCTGCACAGCGCTGCGAGGCTTGCGAATGATTGCCCAGGTCTCCGTTCTGAATTATTCCCATTGGATGAATACCGTGTATTGGGACCAATCATTATGCAAGTCTCACAGCGTGAGCTTCGGACGTATAGAACACCCTGTCCTATTGGTCCCCTGCACCTGCTGTGTCCTCCTATCCGTTACGTGTGTGTGTTGTTAACAACCGTCAGTGGGAGATATCTGCAACCTGCAATTCTGTTGTTATATGGAGAGATTCGGTTGATTAAGTAAACATACAGACATTATTGCTTTAGCAAATTGGAAAGCTACTATTTACATACCGCAACTGTGTGATCCTATGCCTCCATATTATTAATCTTGTTTGCTCAGGGTAAATCGCTTACACTGAAAAGTCCCTTATTATTAACTGTTTATATACTGGAATCATAAATCTGCAGAAGTCCTAATAAGGGATTAGTCACTACTAGTTAAGAGGGGAGTGTTATCTATACAATAAATCTTGCTTGTTCTGGGTAAAAAGCAAACAGTGAAGTATCCCTTATCCTTAACTAATTATGTACTGAAATTATAAATGTATAGAAGTACTAGTAAGGGATTCGTCACTACTAGTTATGGGGAATAATATCCCCTAATCTGTATGCCCGCTTTCCATTAACAGGTTATTCCTAAACTCTATTTATATACTTAAATTCATATGTGATGAAGTTAAATATTAAAATATGGGAAGAATATCTATAATATACAGTGGTTTGATAAGGGAGGGGTATTGAATGGGAACAAAAATGTTGGAAAGTCTATAAATGCCTGGCATGGCAATATATAGATAACTCAGTATAGTGTAGATCAAATTAATTACCAAAAGTTGATTAAATCGAATTCTGAGTTGAGGCCTTCTGGAACTCTCGTTTTTAAACAAAATATCCAGAAGGCCTCTCTCAAAGGAGAGGCCAGAGGAGGGGCCATTACAGGGACTGAATGTCTTGAACTTATCAAGCTATACTTTAAACAAACCTGAACTCGAGGTGTTAAGTTTGGGACTCACGTTTGTTCCGTCTGCAGATTTATTTTTTTTGAAAAGTTTTTTTTTTATTGAGACAAACAAAATAGTAAGACAGTATAATATAATATAATACAATACAATACAGGCCCACTTGGGTGTGCACTTAAAAGTTACAGATTTAAAAGTAAACTAGAAATCTTAAGCAAAGATGTGTTGGTTATTATCTTTCAGTTCACGCGTACACAATTTTGTGTCATCAGGTGTGTATAGAGGTGGGATTTCACTTAGGTGAATATAGGGTCTCTTTTATACAATATGAAAAATATTATAGACATAGATTATTATAGCTATATCTCTGTTTTATAGAAAAATGGGCTAAGTAGACCACTCTTTGCAAACTTAAGTAATTACAGTATAATAGTAGAAAACTGTTATACTATTTAGTTATGTACGAGATCTGTGGTCATGGGGGGATATAGCTAATAAGGATACTGAGAAAGAGATGAAAGATTACAGCGGGCAAGAGCCGCTTAAGTCAAAAGAAAATGGGTAAAGGACCCATTATAGGAGGGGGGGGGGGGGTGAAGTTATAATGAGTTAATCCAGTCTTTTTTTTTATTTAACATGACAGGCAGAAAATATGGGAGACTAGACGTTGGATACTGGCCAAATCTTAAGGCATATTATATATATTGCTATGCACAAGTGGGTGCTGTGATTAGGTGCTATGTCTTGCAGCCTTAGGGGCACTAATGCCTGGAGCTTTTCACATCCACAAGCACAGCAACCAGTATACCCATTTTCACGCAGTTTCAAGTACTAAGTTGTAGAGGATTATCTAGTTTGTACCATCCTTTACAGTTATGGAGAACAAGGAATACATAACACGAACATTGGCCTGTGACAGTGTGAGCTGTGTCACAGTGCATTAACTAAGCTGGTATATCAATATTAATTAGTCAGCATGCACTATTGTTTGTCAGTGGGGGTTAGAGCTGACAGTCTTTGCTTATGATGTTACGTGCGTGAAATTTTATGCTCACACATACACACATGCCTAAGAAACAACTAAAACTTTTGAGTACAAATCTAAAAGTTCAGTTACATTAAAATAACTCAGCTCAAGTTTTCTAATAAGGTTAAAGTAACGGTTGTATCATTTTATATATATAAAATTACGTGCCAGCAAGAAGATAACTGGAAGAGGGAAGCATTATCTTTTGTTTCAGCCTAATAGCGTCAAATCGATAAGTGTCCCATGTTAAATACTCCTTGGTAAAGCCAAGTAAACTGGGGTAGGTAGTTCAGTATGGAGAGCTATATTCCGGCTCGGTCCCTAGAATTTTTCACCAAGCGGATGGGAGTGGGATCATTAGTTAAGAAAAGTTATCCAACTCCTGTGTCGGCTACCTCATCTCCTGCATATGTCCTAGATTCAGGTGACATCTTCTCTGGTGAGCCTCTCTTAGTGACATAGACACAGCAAACTGTAAGACTGTTGGATTTCAGCCTGATCTCTGCTGTTGCGCCGCGGTAACCAAAAAGTGAGACTCTCCGTCTTCTTAGGGCTATTTTAGGTCTCCTGGCAAAGCTTCTCTCTGGGTCCCCGGCGGCTGCTGCTCCAGGGACACTTTCTTTCGACCCGCTCTCATTACTTCTTTGTTCTCCCAGCATAGGTTTGGGAATAGGAGGGTCGTGCACGGTGACAGCTGCTACAGTAGATAATTGCAGGTTTGCAGCATCTCCATGCGGCCTGCTCTCGGACCCGATCAGATGTTCTAGCGGCGACTCATCTGCCTGTAGCTTGAATTCGGGTAACTGCTGCGCTCGCTGGTTCTGGGGCTTGCAGTTGTCCCGGCAATGGGTAGTTTGTATTTCTGGCTCCTGATGTTGCACGCAAGTAAGGCATGGGAGAGATGTATAAAGCGCCATTATGCTGAGGAGGTCTTGCTTCATATCTGAGAAGGTTGCTTCTGATTTGGAACTAAACCTCTCCATGCCTGCTAGTGTAGTCTCCGGAGCTGTCTTAGCAGGGGGTATAATAGGAGTAGATGTCATACCACAGAAATGTTGGAAAAGGCGGATGGACTATGCCATGAGAAGAGGAAAATGGCTGCTTTCATATAGCTTCAGGCCTAGGCGGCCTGCTAACATGAGATATAACTAGGTTGTTGCATGAGTTTCTAGGTGCAGGCCGTGTTACCATTCGGCTCTAGTTACCCCATATTGTAATCCTGTTTTTGAGGCATTAGGTAACCTGCTTGGAAGTCTTTTTTCTCAAGATATAGGAAAGTCTATGAAGAGCTCTAGAGAAGTGCGACCATGCTGTTACAAGGCTAGCTCCGCCCCCCCGTCTGCAGATTTTAATCTGTTCAGGACTTTGCTGGACGTTAATAAAATGATCCGAAATCTGACGCTTAGGAAATTTTTCAAGACCCAAGATCAAAGCAAAATTAATGAGAGTCCAGGTTCTGTTGATAGCTCAGAATCAGAGCATAACTACACCACTGGTTTAAATTTTCAGGAATTGTGCGATGTGAGAGTTCTGGAATCTCTCCAAGGAGAGGAGGAATTGTCAGAAGGAGGGAGTATAAGAACTCCATCATTAAAGAACAATTCTTTGTTCTATCCCATTTAAAGCAGGGGTCCTCTGTTGGAGAAATTCCAGAAACGGGTTGAGAATGATTTGATCAAACTTCAATATGCCACACAGAGGGGTCTGAACTCAAATGTCACAAGAAAACAGAAAGCAGCCCTGGAAAATTTAAGGAATAACAAAAACCTTGTAATTAGAACTGCGGACAAGGGCGGAGCTATAGTGGTCCTTAATAGGGAAGACTTTATTAAAGAGGCCCTTAGGCAATTGAGTATAGAACAGGATTATGAAGTGTTGTCACAAGACCCTACACGCCAATTCCAGCGACAATTGGTCTCCCTTGTGGACGATGGGGTAGAGATGGGTTATATGGATCAGGAAACAAAGAATTATCTTCTGATACAAAATCCAGCCATTCCTGTGTTTAATCACGTACCCAAGATTCATAAATCTTTAGAGAATGTCCAAGGGAGACCCATTGTAAGCGGAATTGGTTCCCTTCTGGAGCACTTGTCAGAATGGCTGGACGGCATTCTGCAACACATGGTAAGCACCCTTTGGAGTTACCTGTCAGATACTAAGCATGTATTAAACTTACTTTCAGAACTAACATGGCAGAGTAACTTCAAGTGGTTAACAGTGGATGTGAGATCCCTGTATTCCACCATACCCCACGAGAAAGGCCTCGAGGCCCTAGAATTTTTTCTTTCTAGAAAATATGCACATGATCAGGATTTTACAGACTATATACTGAGGGTGACCAAATTCCTCCTGACCCACAACTATTTCCTGTTTGAGGGGAAATTCTTTCTCCAGAGGCGTGGGACGGCGATGGGGGCCAAGTTTGCCCCCTCCTATGCCAACCTCTTCATGGGGTGGTGGGATCTCTCCCACGTCTTTGGAGAGAGGAATCCCTTCAGGCAGGGGATAGTGTGGTACAGGCGTTTCATTGATGATCTCCTTTTTATCTGGGAGGGATCCCCACACGATCTGGAGAAATTTGCAGAGGGATTAAACAACAACACTGTGGGAATCAGTTTTACCTCTGAGATTCAACAACACAAAGTAAATTTCTTAGATATCACGCTCAAAGGAATAGTAGGTCATAAGATAATCACAGAGACTTATCGAAAACAATCACAGGCAACTCTTTACTGCATGCCTCAAGTTGTCACCCCAAGACAGTGTTCAGGGGTGTAGCAAGAGGACAGTTCATCCGCTTAAAAAGAAACTGTACTAGTTACAGTACATATGAGCAACAAGCGGATGAACTGTCAGATAGACTGCTGGAGAGAGGATATCCTATGTCAATTATTTCCAAAGAGAGGAATTCTGTCACAAGGATCAGTAGAACTGACCTTCTGAAACAGAATAGAAAAGGGACCGAAGGGAAAATCGAGAAGAAAATCACATTCTCGACAGAATACTCTCAGCAGTATACCCAGATATGCCAGATCATTAGGAACAATTATCAGCTATTGCTAGCTGATGATGCTCTTAAGGAAACAGTGTCAGAGGGTATCAGATGCACTTACAAAAGAAATAAGACAATAGGCAACATGGTTGCACCTAATAGATTAAAGCAAGAACAGACGGACGGGTGTTCCTGGTTAAGACTCAATGGAACCTTTAGGTGCAATCATCTTTCCTGCAAGGCCTGTGAAAGAGTCATTATAGGGGATACCTTCAGTTCCCTAGTTACAGGAGAGAACTTTCAAAAGAAGCTATGCCTGAATTGCAGGTCAACTTTTGTGGTGTATCTGATCTCATGCACACATTGTGCCCTCCAATATGTAGGACTTACAACGAGGGAAGCCAGGGTCAGGATCAAAGAACACTTGTCAGATATAAAAGCGGGTGTTCTCACTACTCCACTAATCAATCACTTTTCAATTATTCACAACAAAGATAAAAGATTTTTTTCATGGACCATTATTGAGAGAGTACCTATTCAGACCAAAGGGGGAGACAGGACTCGAAAATTGGGTGAAAGAGAGGCCTTCTGGATATTTTGTTTAAAAACGAGAGTTCCAGAAGGCCTCAACTCAGAATTCGATTTAATCAACTTTTGGTAATTAATTTGATCTACACTATACTGAGTTATCTATATATTGCCATGCCAGGCATTTATAGACTTTCCAACATTTTTGTTCCCATTCAATACCCCTCCCTTATCAAACCACTGTATATTATAGATATTCTTCCCATATTTTAATATTTAACTTCATCACATATGAATTTAAGTATATAAATAGAGTTTAGGAATAACCTGTTAATGGAAAGCGGGCATACAGATTAGGGGATATTATTCCCCATAACTAGTAGTGACGAATCCCTTACTAGTACTTCTATACATTTATAATTTCAGTACATAATTAGTTAAGGATAAGGGATACTTCACTGTTTGCTTTTTACCCAGAACAAGCAAGATTTATTGTATAGATAACACTCCCCTCTTAACTAGTAGTGACTAATCCCTTATTAGGACTTCTGCAGATTTATGATTCCAGTATATAAACAGTTAATAATAAGGGACTTTTCAGTGTAAGCGATTTACCCTGAGCAAACAAGATTAATAATATGGAGGCATAGGATCACACAGTTGCGGTATGTAAATAGTAGCTTTCCAATTTGCTAAAGCAATAATGTCTGTATGTTTACTTAATCAACCGAATCTCTCCATATAACAGCAGAATTGCAGGTTGCAGATATCTCCCACTGACGGTTGTTAACAACACACACACATAACGGATAGGAGGACACAGCAGGTGCAGGGGACCAATAGGACAGGGTGTTCTATACGTCCGAAGCTCACGCTGTGAGACTTGCATAATGATTGGTCCCAATACACGGTATTCATCCAATGGGAATAATTCAGAACGGAGACCTGGGCAATCATTCGCAAGCGTCGCAGCTCTGTGCAGACGATACCAAGCAAGGCTAAAGCTAAAAGTTAAAAAGGTAAACATATTGAAAATACAACTGACTAAAGTGTCACTATAAAATATAAAGTGTTTCTTTGTACAGCCGGAGTACACGGCAACTTTTGTTATAACACTAGCACTTGCCTGAGTGGTTTTCAGCATGTACACAAGCTATGCACATCCAATTATAAATGGTTATACCATTAGAATAAGAGTTTATCATTATTATAAATTTATAGAATTAAAAGGTTATTGTTTAGTTTGTACATTTATATGCTTTTTTCACAAAAGTGTACCGTAGAAATTCTGGTGTCACTTAATGAGTATATAATTGAATGAAGCTGGAGATTATGGGGTGTGAGCCCCTGAACCAATGGCAACACAGATGAGGGTTTTTAAAGCAGTAACTGTTAATCAGTTTTAAAGGGACAGTCTATACCCAGTACAAAATTTTAATAATGTATTAGTGCATACCAGAGAAGCATCCTTCAACTGGTCACACAGCTATAAACTTGTAAGAAGTATATAAAATATTTAAATACTTATCGTTTTTTAGACTCCTAAAATGGTCGCTAAGCTCCGCCCACTACTGCATATATGTTTTGGTACATTATCTTTTTCCAATCACTGTCGACTCGTAAATAACTTTTCCTGCTCGCACACGCTGATTTTGCACATGCGCAGTTATTCAAGAAAGTGTTACAGGCTAATTATTCCCCAATGCTCTTTCTCCTCATTTTCGTTCCGGATATAATTGTGCACTGCTCTGCATAGTGTTATGTTGTATTTTGCGGGGCAGGGTGAAATCAAATACTTGTAGCAGGCATCGCACTCTGAGAATAGCAGCATGAGAGGATCTGTCTGTACACACACAGCACCACTGTATTATAGAAGTGCTGTGTTAGAGCAGCGATGTGGAGGTATGTTTTTTGAGAGCAGTGGGGGCATATTTTATTAGTGGGACAACACTGCTGCTTGTAATCTATGCCGGAGTGTGCACACCTTCCTGTCAGAGACTTTGAGCCTGTCATAGTGCCTCATCTACTTTCAGTCTGCTGGCTAATTTGTTAATGTATTAAAATGCAGCTCTAACTTTCTCTTCAAGGTGCAGGGGGGACAGTTTTTTTCCCACAATAGCACACAGCATTCTCTCTCTGTGTTTAGCATTAAACAAACAAGCATGGATCTTTCAGTCCAGTCCTGTTCCCTGTTGTTAATCTTTAACCCCACCCTCCCTTCCTTTATGACCTCTTTCTAATCAGAAGTAGAAGAGAGGCAGTACTCGGCTCACCAGTGCTTTTGCCGGTATGTGTGTGAAGTGATTTATTTTACATTGGGTGTTAGGGCTTTCAGGAGTACTTCAGAGTCTGTCATTTTTGTTTTCTTAAGGGGTATACTGCTTTCTCTTTTAACCTATGAATAATTATACAGCTAATAAATGCACATAAACTGCAACTTCTGTCTTTATTTTATTGGAGCCAAAAGAAGGGACTCTTAAGCAGAACAAAAATGTCTGTGTGTGTGTGAGACACTGTGTGTGACTGTGTGTGTGAGACTGTGTGTGTTACACTGTGTGTTAGTGATGTCCGGTTCATGAACGAATCGTTCATTTGAACCGGATCTTTTCACTGAACTGAATGAATCAGTACATCAGACTGAACTGATTCGTTTGAAACAGTTCAGTTCCTGAGTCATCAGCAGCACTCTGGTAATACGATCCTAGAGTGAGTTCTGCTCTGCTAACTCCTCCTTTAATGAATCACACAGCAGAATCTCACTCTAGGATCATATTACCAGTGTTGTTGAATCAGTGAACTGTTAGCTAACTCGTCTGCAATGATTCAAAAGAAGTGAACTGTTAGCAAACGACTCAGTGTACTGTTAACAGACTGATTCATTGCAGACGAGTTAGCTAACAGTACACTGATTCAAATATCAGGTACAGACCCCTGCATTTACCCCCTATATATATATAACCCATTCAGCATGTTTGTTTTTTTTATTTATATATATATATATATATATATATATATATATATAATGTGTTGCTCTTCCTCTATATCTAAGCTAACTTTTACTTAGCAACAGCTACAAATTATATATATATATATATATATATATATATATATATATATATATATATATATATATAGCTGTTGCTAAGTAAAAGTTAGCTTATATATAGAGCTTGGAGTCGGACTGTCAGTGACTCATGATTCAGGAATGAATCAGCACTGCAGAAAACGAATCTGCGGCTCTACAGTTCACCTACTGAAGATGAGGTAGAGCCTATACCTCATGTTCAGTAGATGAACTGGTGAATCGGTTCATGAACCGGTTCAGTTAATCGAACCGTCCGAAATGAACCGATTCACCCAGAAGAACCGAACTTCCCATCACTACTGTGTGTGTGTGTGTGTGAGACACTGTGTGTGTGTGTGTGTGTGTGTGTGTGTGAGAGACACTGTGTGTGTGTGTGTGTGACACTGTGTGTGTGTGTGACACTGTGTGTGTGAGTGACACTGTGTGTGTGTGACACTGTGTGTGTGTGAGTGACACTGTGTGTGTGAGTGACACTGTGTGTGTGACACTGTGTGTGTAAGAGAGACACTGTGCGTGTGACACTGTGTGCGTGTGACACTGTGTGCGTGTGACACTGTGTGTGTGTGACACACTGTGTGTGTGTGAGACACTGTGTGAGAGACACTGTGTGTGGAACACTATGTGAGTGAGACACTGTGTGTGTGTGTGTGTGGAACACTTTATGAGTGGGACACTGTGTGTGTGTAAAACTATGTGAGTGGGACACTGCGTGTGTGTATGACATGAAGTATGTATAATAAAATGAGTTAAGGAAACCTATGGGACCTATAAAACTACAAATAAGGTGATAAGCAGTGAGTGACCTTACAGGATACACAAAATGTAATTTAAAAAAAGGGAGGGAATTGCCTGATTTGTATTCATTTTTTAAAAGCTTTGTTTAAACCTCTAATTTAGCCTAATTGAAATATGCTGTGTGTGTGTTTTTCTGTTATACACTTTAATTTTATAATAATTATAAAATAATAATAATAGTATATGTTAATATTTTAATAGACAACAGCATTCTAGACTAAATGTGCACTTTACAAAAAAAAATATCTTTGTCTACACAGGAATAAAAGTGCACAGGCCAAAACTGTTCTGCACACTGCTTAAAAAATATTGCTGTTGGGTAAAACTTAATGTGGGGGCACAAGTTTAGTAGCAAAATGTCACTGTGTGTCACAGCCAGTGTGAGTATGTGTGTGTATGTATGTATGTATGTGTGTGTCACAGCCAGTGTGAGTATGTGTGTATGTATGTGTATGTGTCACAGCCAGTGTGAGTATGTATGTATGTGTGTGTGTCACAGCCAGTGTGAGTATGTGTGTGTGTATGTGTGTGTGTCACAGCCAGTGTGAGTATGTGTGTGTATCACAGCCAGTGTGAGTATGTATGTATGTGTGTATGTATGTGTGTGTGTGTCACAGCCAGTGTGAGTATGTATGTATGTGTGTATGTATGTGTGTGTGTCACAGCCAGTGTGAGTATGTATGTATGTGTGTGTGTGTCACAGCCAGTGTGAGTATGTGTGTGTATTTCGATCTGACACAGCAGGTCAATTATGAAGATGTACAGCGCAGGCAGCACATGGAAGACACATGAAGCAGTCAGTGGTTTCTGCTTGGTAGCGGTAGTGCCTGGGCGAGTTCTTCAGAGGACTCGGAGTGCAAACTTTCTGCATATAAGGTAGGCCACAGACTCAGCAGCAGAACCATATACGCCATAGTGTTTAACTGCATACTGTGTTAACATTATGTACAAGGTCTCTCCCTACAGGTGGTCTCCTTAATTTAGCCAGGTTTGTAGCATCCCTGGTTACCTTAAGGGGACCACATGTAGGGAGAGACTGTGTACATAATGTTAACGCATTATGCAGTAATTTATTATAATAAAAACGTCTCCCACAGTTTTTTAGTGTTTACCTAGAGTTTTATATATTGCTATATAAACAGTTAAATATTTATACCACAATTTACACATCCCAAATGCCTTCACCTTTCTCTAACTATTTTTCTTCCTTCTCTTCTCTCTCCCCTTCTCTTTCTCTACTCTTCCTCTTTCTCCATTCTTTCCATCCCTTATCTCCCTTCTTCCGCTCCTTTTCTCCTCTTCCCTCAATCCTTTCTCTCCCTCCCTTCTCACTAACACAGACACACCTACTCATGCCTTCCTACACTGCATTACTCTGCTCACATAACCTTTGGAGGCATTTCTGCCTAAAAAGAGAGGCGGACCTTGCAGATCCACATCCATTTTTGTCAGGACCATGCTTCTTGTTGTAATTGTCTATTCTATTTACTATATATATATGTGTGTGTATGTGTATATATATATATATATATATATATATATGTGTGTGTGTGTGTGTATGTATGTATGTGTGTATATCCTATATTTTATAAAAGGCCAGGTATGTTTGTTCTGGGCATCTCTCTGCCGCGTTCTTGCTAAAAGTAGCAAGTGGGGCAGTGCAGAAATAGTCTTGCAGAGGTACAGAAGCAGAGAGGGACACTCTGTATCCCTCTCTGCATCGGGCAGTCGTGGTGCCGATCTTTGGTGGTAAGGGAGGGTTAGGAGGGAGACAAGTCGGCGGCCCATCGCTGGGGGGGGTGGGACCGCTACGCTACAGAAAGAAAAATGTTTAGAGCGGCAGTGAGTGGGAAGGAGGGAGAGTGGGCTCCTATAGTGGAGGGGGGATTAGAGGGTGTGCAATCGATCTGGGAGGGGGAAGGGGATAGGGTAATGGGGGGAGGCAGCTACACTACAGAAAAAAAAAATGTTGAGATATAGGGATAGAGGGATATGGATAGAGGGATAGAGCTAGAGGGAGGGGGCAGGAGAGGGTGGGATCGCTGCGCTGCAGAAAAAAATGTTGAGAGCGGCAGGAAGGAGGAATGAGGGAGAGGGGATCCGATTTTTTTTTTTATATTCTTTTAATCTCAAAAAACTCAAAGGAGTGACCATGAGGTGTTACCTCAAAAAAATAAAAAAAATATCAATGGATAGTAGCCACCATCTCGCAGCACTACACATGTAATCGATAGCTATGCGCACAGAGCAAAATCAAATTGCTACAGCTGGCACAACTATACACTATGGGCCAGATTACAAGTGGTTATTGCTACCGCAAGTTTGCGGTAGCAATAAGCGCTCACAAAATTAACTAGAAATTAGATCTCTGGTTAATTTTTTTAAAAGTGTCCCAAATGCCCTCAAAAATAAATTTAAAATAAAAAACAACTGCACTAGGCAGTTTTTGGGGTCTAAAGTTGGTGGGGTGTAAAAATGGAACTAAAAAGTGCCTTTACATTGTGGTCTATGGGAACTGGGTGTTCCTATAGACCGCAATGTAAATATATATGTATATTTATGTGTATATAGACATATTAACACATAAATATATATGTATATAATCATATACATATATATTTAAAAATGCTTCCCATCGCTGAGGTGCATCAGAATGAGGCTCCCATAGGAGCCTATGGAAGGGCTCACACTCGCATTGTGATTTACTTGTAAGTGCACATTATCGTGCGCTGGTATTACAAAGTGGAGCACTAATCAAGCAATATTAAGCGCTCCACTTGTAATCTGGCCCTACCTAAGGGGGAGGTGTAGAACTTTGTCTCCCTGCAGAGACCGGGAGATCAGGACAACTGTTTTATAATTATTCATAAGTAATGAGGAACTAAAATTCATAAGACTTTATTAACAATAACATAAATCAACAATTGAAGGAAATACATTTTCTTACCAAGAGATTATTAAGATTATTTATATTACAATAATCTCCAGCAGTAGAAAAACTTCAAAATTATAAAGCAAACAGAATGCCACTAGAAAGCTATAATAACTATTGCTAGTTGTAGGAATTGATGTTGGTCCGCCTACAATAAATGTCCCCTACATTTCTGGCTGAGGTTAAAAAAAAAAAAAAACTGCACTGTGCAATTTGAAATCTAACTGAAAAATCTTAAACGTGCACTGCTAAACTGTAATACAAGAAAACAGCTAGCTGGACAAGAAGAAAGCTATGGGTGGAGCTTAGTGGCCATTTTCAGTTGCTAACAAACGATTATTATTTAAAAGTTTCATGTGCTTCTTACCAGCTTATAGATGTGGCACCTGTTGCAAGATGCTTGTCTGATATGTAACAATAAGTAATAAAGACCAAGTATTCAGTGTAGACTGTCCCTTTAAGCAGGCTAGGAGTAAGGCAACAGCCGAAACCGGTAAGCCTTTGTTCATCAGTTTGTTGGTTCAAACTTTTCCTTTTTGTGTGTTCTTACCCTGGGTTAATATACCCTTTGTATTTCAATAAAATTTATAATTTTTATCACTTTACCTGGTGCTCCTGTTATACATTTTTTTTTTAACTTTTTATTTGCTTCTATTATCTAATTTGCTTCATTATCTTGGTATTCTTAGTTGAAAATTAAACCTATGTAGGCTCATGACCAGCAATGCAGTATTGGCAGCTAGCTGCTAATTGGTGGCTGTACTTATGTCATGCCATTGGCTCACCTGATATGTTCAGCTAGCTACCAGTAGGGCAAAGGATACCATGAGAATGAATGAAATGTGATAATAGCACTTATTTGGAAAGTTGCTTATTTTTTTATGCTCTATCTGAGCAGGTATATGACAAGTGATCACACATACATGGGGTAAATGTATAGCTGGCATAGTCATGCCTGCATATAGGGGACAGGTATGTAGCCCGTTTCCTCATATGCAGGTATATAGTCAATATTCTCACATACAGGGAGCAGGTATATAGCCAGTAATCCTGCATACAGGAGACAGGTGTGTAATTAATATTCTCACATACAGTGAGCAGGTATTTAGCCAGTAATCCTGCATAAAAGGGACAGGTTTCCTCATGTACAGGGTGCATGTATATAGTTAATAGTCTCACATACAGTGAGCAGGTATTTAGCCAGTAATCCTGCATACAGGGAACAGGTATGTAATTAATATCCTCACATACATTGAGCAGGTATATAGCCAGTAATTCTGCATACAGGGGACAGATATGTAGTTAATATTCTCACATACAGTGAGCAGGTATATAGCCAGTAATCCTGCATAAAGGGGACAGGTATTTAATTAATATTCTCACATACAGTGAGCAGGTATATAGCCAGTAATCCTGCATACAGGGGACAGGTATGTAGCCCGTTTCCTAATGTACAGGGTGCAGGTATATAGTTAATATTCTCACATACAGTGAGCAGGTATATATCCAGTAATCCTGCATAAAGGGGACAGGTATGTAATTAATATTCTTACATACATTTACTCCTATGATTAATTTTTCTTTGTTCTCTTGCTATCTTTATTTAAAAAGCAGGAATGTTGTTCTCTTGCTATCTTTATTTAAAAAGCAGGAATGTAAAGTTTAGGAGCCGGACCATTTTAGGTTCAGCACCCTAGATAGCGCTTGCTTATTGGTAGCTACATTTAGTCACCAATCAGCAAGTGTAAACCAAGTTCTGAACCTAAGCTTTACATTCCTACTTTTTTAATAAAGATGGCAAGAGAACGAAGAAAAATTGATAACCCAAGGCTCTTCTCTGAGCCCCACCCTATTCAACATCTACATGGCCCCTCTCTCCGCCATCGCCCAACGACACAACCTCAATATCGTCTCCTATGCCGACGACACCCAGATAATCATTTCACTCACCAGTGACCCCACCACCGCCAAGAGAAACGTCCTTGAAGGGCTGACAGCAGTCGCCACCTGGATGAACTACAACTGCCTAAAGCTGAACGCAGACAAGACCGAAGTCCTCCTCCTCGGTCCCACCACATCCGCTTGGAATAACTCCTGGTGGCCCACAGCCCTTGGACACCCTCCAACCCCCACCGACCATGCACAAAATCTAGGCGTCATCCTGGACTCATCACTCTCCATGGACCGGCAAATCAACGCCGTCTCTTCTGCATGCTTCCACACACTTCACCTGCTGTGAAAGATCTTCAAATGGATCCCAACTGAGACCAGGAAGACTGTCACTCACGCCCTCGTCAGCAGCCGACTGGACTATGGTAACGCACTCTACGCCGGCACCACCATCAAGCTCCAAAAGGGACTACAGCACATCCAGAACTCCTCGGCCAGACTAATCCTTGACATCCCTCGTCAATGCCACATCACCAAATACCTGCGGGACCTGCACTGGCTCCCCATCAACAAAAGAATAACCTTCAAGCTTCTCACCCACGCATTCAAGGCCCTCCCCAACATCGGTCCCGAATACTTGAACCACCGCGTTACCTTCTACACCCCTGCCAGACAACTTCGATCGTCCGACCAAGCCCTCGCTGTCATCCCCCGCATCAGGAAAACCACAGCGGGAGGCAGATCCTTCTCTCACCTGGCTGCCAAGACTTGGAACACCCTCCCGCTGCACCTTAGACAAGCTACCACCCTAACTAAGTTCAGAAAGGACCTCAAGACCTGGCTCTTCGACTGAACTGCAACCCTCAGCGCCTTGAGACCCTTATGGGTGAATAGCCGCACTTTACAAGAACCAGATAGATAGATAGATAGATAGATAGATAGATAGATAGATAGATAAAAGGAGTAAATTAGAAAGTTGATTAAATTTGCATGCTCTATCTGAATCATGAAAGACAAAAATTGGATTTGGTATTCCTTTAATATTCTCATGAAGAGTCACTACTTTAATCATATGTATAAAATATATAAATATTTTACTCTCATTTTATTTTGACACAAGAGAATGCAGTAGAATAATAACAGTGTTTATTATGAACTTATTGCAAACAGCATTGGCAAAAAGCATGCAGGTTATCGCAACAGAGTTGAGAGTCATCATTCAGTGGAACACAGAGAGCAAAATTCCACACAGGTGCTGTATCCAAGATGTTATCCTTAGACTCTCCTTCCCCCTGTATGCAATTCTAATAATTAAACCTTCAAATTAGGTGTGTCTAACGTTATGTCAATCATACTTCATTTAGAAAGCGTTTTTGTAACAAAACAAGTATTTCTCATAACAAGCAAATGTTCCCATAACCAACTCTATGTTAGTACCTGGCACTATCTCTATTGGAATTTTACATCCCCCGCTGTCTAGATAAGAACATCTGGTTGAGGAGAGAACAAGAAAGCAGAGTGAAAAACAAGTGATTTATTCTGAAAGGCAAGCAAGTCTTATAGTCCTAAAGGCATATGTTATATATACAGTATATAACCTCAGTCATAGCTTATCCAGTGCCTGGGTGACTCCTCAAATCACATGCATAAATAATTCAAAGAAAGAGCACTCACAGGACTTGACAGTAGAAAAACATATTTATTTCATACAATTCATCCCAGTGTCAGTCGACATTTCGGCTATGCATCTAGCCTTTTTCAAGACATTCTAAAAGCATGATATACATACAAAAAAATAATATTTAATCAATAATTACAAAAATTACATAAAGTGCACAGATAAACATTGGTCTCAAACTTGTAAGAAATAATTGCATTCCGAGTTTGTGATGCTCCTGTAATTTGTAATTGAACTCACGAGGAAGAGGTTACCAGCCAAAGAGATCAAAGACAACTTCGATCACAACCCCACACCCTATTTCCAATAGTTTATGAGGTCATACTTGGAATTGAGCACAGTAGGGACTCAGTTTGGAGTTTGAAAATCCAAAACATCTCCCTCTTTCGCAAAAGCCCATTACGGTTACCTCCCCTCGGGGGGCACATTATCCTTTCAAAAGCTTACCATCTTAGACTCATGACACTTTTTTGATGGCATGGGCGAAGTGTTGCACTAGTGGGGTGGTTGCTTCACCTGCTTGAAGGGTAGATAAGTGGTTTCTAATATGAGCCTTAACGTCATTAGTTGTGAGTCCTACGAACTGTAAATTACAAAGTACAAAGGTGACGACATAAATCACATAAGTGGATGTGCATTTTAGGCAACTTTGTATCGGGAATACCTCCCCTGTCACCTTGGATCGAAAACTATTTAATACCATGATGTATTCACTCACTCAGCGTGCATTTATATAGCCCTTTGTGTGTTAGCCAGGAACTCGTTTTTTTCAAATCAGGTATTGTAGAAGGAGATAAAACTTTACCTAATGTTCTTGTTCTTCTATAAGAGCGACGTAGCCCATTCTTAACACAATTAACCAATTTATCATCTGTAGTGATGTCTCGAATTGTTCGCCGGCGAATAGTTCCCGGCGAACATAGCTTGTTCGCGTTCGCAACGGAGGGCGAACATATGCAATGTTTGATCCGCCCCCTATTCGTCATCATTGAGTAAACTTTGACCCTGTATCTCACAGTCTGCAGACACATTCCAGCCAATCAGCAGCAGACCCTCCCTCCCAGACCCTCCCAGCTCCTGGACAGCAGCCATTTTAGATTCATTCGGAAGCTGCTTTCTTAGTGAGAGGAGGGACAGTGTAGCTGCTGCTGATTTAATAGGGAAATTGATAGCTAGGCTAGTGTATTCAGTGTCCACTACAGTCCTGAAGGACTCATCTGAACTCTGCTGTAAGGACAACACCCCAAAAAAGACCTTTTTAGGGCTAGAACATCAGTCTGTTTTTTTTTTTTTTTTCCCTGTGTAATCTAATTGCAGTTGCCTGCCTGCCAGCGTGTGTGTCAGGCTCACAGCGTATACTGTGCCCACTTGCCCAGTGCCACCACTCATATCTGGTGTAACAGTAGTGTAAATTTAAAAAAAAACTTTTTTGACTGTGAAACATCAGTCTGCTTGTGTAATCTAATTGCAGTTGCCTGCCTGCCAGCGTGTGTGCCAGGCCCACTTGCCCAGTGCCACCACTCATATCTGGTGTAACAGTAGTGTCAATTTAAAAAAAAAACTTTTTTGACTGTGAAACATCAGTCTGCTAGTGTAATCTAATTGCAGTTGCCTGCCTGCCAGCGTGTGTGCCAGGCTCACAGCGTATACTGTGCCCACTTGCCCAGTTCCACCACTCATATCTGGTGTAACAGTAGTGTAAATTTAAAAAAAAAAACTTTTTTGACTGTGAAACATCAGTCTGCTTGTGTAATCTAATTGCAGTTGCCTGCCTGCCAGCGTGTGTGCCAGGCCCACTTGCCCAGTGCCACCACTCATATCTGGTGTAACAGTAGTGTAAATAAAAAAATAAAAAAAAAATTTTGACTGTGAAACATCAGTCTCCTAGTGTAATCTAATTGCAGTTGCCTGCCTGCCATCGTGTGTGCCAGGCTCACAGCGTATACTGTGCCCACTTGCCCAGTGCCACCACTCATATCTGGTATAACAGTAGTGTAAATTTAAAAGAACATTTTTTTTTTACTGTGAAACATCAGTCTGCTAGTGTAATCTAATTGCAGTTGCCTGCCTGCCAGCATGTGTGCCAGGCTCACAGCGTATACTGTGCCCACTTGCCCAGTGCCACCACTCATATCTGGTGTAACAGTAGGTGGCTTTGAGGAGGTGGAAGACCAAACACAGCAGGCGTCCCAGGGGGCTTGTTGTCACCTTTCGGGGACCCTTGGTGTTGTACGTGGCTGGGTGGAGGAAGAGACCTTCAATGACATCAGTGAGGACATGGAACGGGACATGGCTAGCTTGGTATCCAACCTTGTGCAAATGGGGAGTTTGCGGTTGTGCAAATGGACTGTTTTCGGTTGTTTACGGTGCGTTAAAGGGACAGTCTAGGCCAAAATAAACTTTCATGATTCAGATAGAGCATGTAATTTTAAACAATTTTCCAATTTACTTTTATCACCAATTTTGCTTTGTTCTCTTGGTATTCTTAGTTGAAAGCTTAACCTAGGAGGTTCATATGCTAATTTCTTAGACCGTGAAGCCCACCTCTTTCAGATTGCATTTTAACAGTTTTTCACCACTAGAGGGTGTTAGTTCACGTATTTCATATAGATAACACTGTGCTCGTGCACGAGAATTTATCTGGGAGCAGGCACTGATTGGCTAGACTGCAAGTCTGTCAAAAGAACTGAAAAAAGGGGCAGTTTGCAGAGGCTTAGATACAAGATAATCACAGAGGTTAAAAGTATATTATTATAAATGTGTTAGTTATGCAAAACTGGGAAATGGGTAATAAAGGGATTATCTATCTTTAGATAGATTCTGGTGTAGACTGTCCCTTTAAACGGGGAGTTTGGTCTGTCACTGTGAAGCGGGCGTAACCCTTACACTACCTGATCGATACAACATCATACCTGATGTTTTAAAGCACGTTATTCCAAACAATTTAGGAATGTTAGGTGATTTATGCCCTTTATGGCTTAAAAACAGACTCTGCATCAACTATGTAATTTTCCATGGGAGTTTTGCCATGGATCCCCCTCCGGCATGCCACAGTCCAGGTGTTAGTCCCCTTGAAACAACTTTTCCATCACTATTGTGGCCATAAAGAGTCCCAGTGGGTTTTAAAATTCGCCTGCCTATTGAAGTCAATGGCGGTTCGCCCGTTCGCGAACAGTTGCGGAAGTTCGTGTCCGCCGTTCGCGAATGCAAATTTTTAGGTTCGCGACATCACTAATCATCTGCAGCTAGAATACCAAAGTGTTTCTTTACTATTTTGCAGATCTGGGTATATTGTGTACTAAATTTGTTAACAAATGTAACCCCATTGAAAATTCTTCTTATCATAGTATCTAGGTGGTTGGCTCTGTAGAATACTAGTTCTGTCAATACTAGCTACCTCACTTTCTGCTCTAGTTATTACACTGTCAGAGTATCCTCTGTTTCAATCTCTTTTTTAGATGGTTAGACTATCCTACAAAAGTATGTGTTTGGGTGCAGTTCCTCTTGACTCTGATAAATTGTCCCTTGGCCACCAAACAAGGGAACATGCTTCAGATGGCAACTCCTGGCATGCATAAAGGCATTACCTGCTGATGGTTTTCTGTAAATTTTAGTAACTATATTCCCTGTCACTGTCCCTTGTAAAGTGATATTAAGGAAGTCTCTCTCATTGCCCTTCAGTTCAGAAGTAAATTGCAGACCAATTGTGTTATTATTTAGGTTAGCAACAAAACTGAAAAACTCACTTTCGGTACCTAGTCAAATCAGAAGAAAGTCATCAATATAACGTCCATAATAGTGGACCAGGTGTTTATGGGGATTTCCATCTCCATAGATGTGGGACAGCTCCCACCAACCCATAAAGAGGTTGGCATAATAACAATAAGAATAAGGGGCAACAGAATCAGAACAAAAATACAAAAACGGTTACTTACACTGACAGTGAATTTGATTCAGGAGAGGACACAGGAACATCTGGGGGGGGGGGGAGGAACCACCTAAAGGTATTCTCAAACACTCAGAAACACACAAGGGGCCACAACTCGAGCCTAATCAAACAAATGCAGCACAGGAACAGATGGTCAGACCAAAAGTAATATATATGTATATATATAGATAACAAAACTGTATGTGCACAACAAGATGTGTCTTATGAGGATCAAAGAAACTAAGAGCAGGTGTTTTCCTTCCCAAACAGAAAACTGGGATAGGTCAAGGAGGGCATGGCCGTTACCAACTAAGGGGAAACAGGGGGAAACAGAAATACAAATAAATAATGTGGTTAATTTATCTGACCTTACACTCACAAACTCCCAACTTTCACTTCTTAGCCATGGCTTAAATTTTTCACCTACCAACAATTTTGATGTTTTTAGAACTATGCTTGATGTCAATAGGCTAATAAGAAATATCACATTACAAAGACACTACTATGATATACCTAATCAACAAGACTCATCTTATTCAGATGGAGGTAACAATAGTAGTGGTCTTTGTGAAGTGAAAATTATAAATTGACATTCAAGGAATTTTGTGATATAGCCACTTTGGAACATCTTTCAAGGGAAGGGACACATTCCTATTATTCTCTTTCCATTAAATCATTTGGAGGTTTATAAAATCCATCAGAATTCTACCCCATACATAGTAGGGGACAGACATTAGAGACTTTTTATAAAAGGGTGGAAAGAGATTTCATAGAAAAAACAAATTTGACATAACAAGAAAGAGTAGCCCTTGATGATCTTAAATATAGAAAGGATATAGTTATCCGTTCGGCGGATAAAGCCGGTTCTATAGTTGTGATAAAAATAACTGAAGCCTTACGCCAACTTAAAGCCTCAATGAAGCCTTACGCCAACTTCAGAATACTGATAATGTAAGGATTCCAGTCCTGCTTTTACTTTTTGCCTCAACTCACCTTCCTCACCTGTACTTAAGGCATCACCCCGCCCCAAACAAGTGCTTAGTTGTTGAGTATTGTTTGCTGAAACCAGTGCTCTCTTTCTTATAAGCTATATACTTATCAAAAGAAGTTTTACTTCTACTACTTTAACATTTGGATTTACAAATACCAGCTGCAGTTTGGTCACAAAGGGACTAATAACAACTAGTCTCATTCATCCTGAAGATTGCTATTCCAAGAAGTATTAAGTTATTCAACTCCTCATCTCTACAGGAATTGCTATCTAATTTCCAACAGGAGGATTCTACCAACTACTACTACGGTATTAGTATCAAATCTAATTTACCTTGGATGCCTTAGGTAACGGCTATTTACAAATTTCATGTTTCCTTTTTGAACTTTTGTAAACTGACTTTGTCTCTCAGAAATTACTTTGATTGCAACGAATGTTTTATTTAATTCTATGAACTTCCTTTGAATACATTCTCATACCGGACAGTAACGGACTTTATGTGACGTCACACAGCTTCATACATCTCAGCTTGCCATACAGCTCCTTACAACTCAGCGTGTCTCACAGCTCCATTTACAATCACTAGTCTGTGTTCAGATTTCCACGCTGCAAGCCTACTCTGTGTGCTGTGTCTCGCAGCAGGTCACGCCCCTGTCAGCAGCTGCAGTCTGTGTGTCTCACATCTCTCATGCCTCAGTGATTATTACAATGAACACTATCTCTCACATTTGGGTTTGAGCACAATTATTGTCAAAAGTTGTTATTAATAATAATACTTATTTTCAGCCTCTAAATATTTATATGGTATAACGATATAATATAACCATATAAAGACTTACTGCCATTACTTATAAAAATCACTCTGAATAAAACAGTCTATGCTGATATAATAGCCTGTACTTCAGTTGTGAAACAAACATAATTTATTTAGACTCTGCAGTTGTGATTCAAATAACCAAGGAACCTGATATAACAACTAAGCCATAAAATATGGATCCAGCAGAGCTTCCTCAAATTGTTTATAATTTAACACAAAGAGTTGACCAACTTAGTCAAGCCTTTAGAGAGTTACATTTAGAAAATGAAACTTTAAGAAAAGTAATAAAAGACACTGTCTCTATTAAACAGAGCCTTCCTGACAATCTGTCAGAACCATTTATTGCACCTCCAGATTTTTTCAATGGAGATAGGAATTTATACCGTCAATTCAAAAATGCTTGTCTGCTTAATTTCACCCTTAAACCTAAAACATACCCAAATGATAGGGTTAAAGTCCTTACAATGATAAGCTATTTAAGAGGTGAACCTCGCATTTGGGCAGACACTCTCTTTGAGACAAATAATGCTGTTCTTTCTTCTTTTTCATCTTTTCTGGATATTATGGATGAATTATACTATGATTCTAACCTACAGTATACTGCTGAGAAAAAGATGAGGAACTTAAAACAAGGTAACAAACCTGTTGAATGTTACATAACAGAATTCAAGCAATATTCTATTGACTCTCAGTGGAACACCATTGCTTTAAAAAACCAGTTCAGGCTTGGACTCTCTGACGCAGTAAAAGATGAATTAGCCCGAACTGAGTTACCTGAAACATTGGAAGGCCTTATGAAGCTCAGCAGGCAAATTGATAGGAGATTACGTGAAAGAAGATTTGAACGTCAATACCCTGAAATTGTTCATAAGAAGGATAAGGTTTTTTACCATCCCACTTCTAACAGTCCTCATACTGGTTCAACTGGTGCTGAAGCAATGGATATAAGTTTTTTCAGAGGACCTCTAACTCCTGAAGAACGTATCAGAAGGAAGACTAGAGGCCTCTGCATGTATTGCGCATCCTCATCTCATACTTTAAAGGATTGCCCATCTTTGCCACAGAACAAGAAGAGTAAGTACCATACCAATCTTTCTCTCCAGTCAAAGCATAACAACCCTCTTCATTGTTCTTTACTTCTTTCTCTACAGTGGGCAAATAAACAACTGACCATTCCAGCCATCTTGGATACAGGAGCACAAGGAAACTACATTGACAGTTCTCTGGTTTCTAAAAATAAAATACCATTGATAAAAAAGTTGTCTCCTATTTTCCTTCGTGTGGTTGATGGCTCTGAGATATCATCAGGGCCAATTACACATCACACCATCCCGCTCTCTGTCACTACATTAAAAACACATCATGAACATCTCACTTTTGATGTAATCACTTCTCCATTATTCCCAATAGTACTTGGGCTAGCTTGGTTACAGCTACACGAACCTGATATTAATTGGAAATCCTTAAAAGTTCAACTAAATTCTGATTTCTGTCAACAGACTTGCCATAGAATTTCTTTTCACAGTTTATCCTCCACATCAGAAACTCTGATACCAGAAATGTACAAGCAGTTCTCTGAAGTCTTCAGTAAGAAGGAAGCAGATACCCTTCCCCCACACAGAATCTACGACTGCCCTATTGAACTGAAACCTGGAACAACGCCACCTATTGGACATTTATACCCACTTTGTCAACCGGAACTGGATCATCTAAAAACTTACCTAGATGAAAATCTAAAGAAAGGGTTTATCCGTCCTTCAGTTTCTCCTGCTGGTGCAGGAATGTTCTTTGTGCGGAACAAAGACCAATCTCTTCGGCCTATCATTGACTTCAGACAATTGAACAAAATAACCATAAAAAAACGATACCCTCTCCCCCTCATTCCTGAACTCATAGAAAGACTCAGGCATGCTCAGATTTTTACTAAATTAGATTTGAGAGGGGCGTACAATTTAGTGCGTATCCGTGAGGGGGATGAGTGGCTTACCGCTTTTAGAACTAGGTATGGGTTGTTTGAATATCTAGTTATGCCTTTCGGCTTAACTAACGCACCCGCAACTTTCCAGTTCTTTATTAATGACATTTTCCATGATCTCCTTGACACATGTGTTGTTGTCTACCTAGATGACATTTTAATCTATTCCACAAATCTAGAAGAACATATCAAACATGTTAGTTGGGTTTTAGCAAGACTCCAAGTCCATCGGCTATACGCCAAATTGGAAAAATGTATTTTCCACACCAACAAAATAGAGTTCCTGGGTTACTCCATCAGCCCAAATGGGATTCAAATGCAAGATAACAAAGTGGAAGCAGTAAAATCATGGCCCACACCTTCAACACGGAAAGAACTACAAAAGTTTCTTGGTTTCAGTAACTATTACAGAAAGTTCATTCGCAATTTTTCTAAAATTGCAAAACCTCTGACTAAATTAACTAGTGCTAATTGCTCTTTCCAGTGGACTAAAGAACAGGATGATGCGTTCAACTTCCTAAAGAATTCCTTTTCATCTGCCCCCATTCTGAAATATCCTGATCCAAACCTTCAATATACCCTAGAGGTGGATTCTTCAGATTATGCTCTTGGCGCTGTCCTCTCCCAAAGACAGTCTCCTACAGAACCACTACACCCAGTTGGGTTCTATTCAAAAATTATGACTCCAGCAGAGATCAATTATTCCATTGGGGACAAGGAACTTCTAGCCATTAAAAGAGCCTTCGAATTCTGGAGACATCTCCTTGAAGGTACCTCCCTACCTATAGTGATTTATACGGATCACCGGAATTTGGAATATCTACAAAATAATAAAACTTTATCTGGACGTCAAGTGAGATGGAGTCTCTACTTTAGTCGTTTCAATTTCCAAATCATGTACAGGCCGGGTTCAAAAAATGGGAAGGCAGATGCACTCTCTCGACGAGATCCAAGACCTATACAGGAAGACTCTCCTACTAGCATTCTTCCCCCTACTCGATTCCTTGCTATCCTATCTCAACAGGATAAGGAATACCAATCTGATCTTTCTTCAGAAGACCAAACCCTACTAGATAGACTAACCCTCCAGGATGGTTTTTACTTCCATGGTTCTAACCTTTATATTCCAGAACGTTTCAGACAGAAAATAATCAAAGATCATCATGACCCTCCACTAATTGGTCATCCAGGAATCAAACGTACACATGAGCTCATCTCCAGAAGTTACTGGTGGCCATCGATGAAAACCAGTATAAAGGAATATATACAACATTGTACAACCTGTACAGTATCAAAACCAGAAAGGAGACCTCCCTATGGCTATTTAATTCCTTTGGAAGTACCGGAATCTCCTTGGTCTCATTTGGGAATGGATTTTATAGTTGATTTACCACCTAGTTCTGGACAAACTACCATTTTAGTTGTTACCGATCATTTTACTAAAATGGCACATTTTATTCCTTTTCATAAGTTACCCACTTCCATTGAAACAGCATATTTATTTCTAAACCACATTGTACGATACCACGGATTACCATCCATTTTAACTACCGATAGAGGAACCCAATTCACCTCACGTTTCTGGAAAGCACTCACTAAAGCACTCCAAATCGATCAAAGGTTAAGCACAGCCTTCCACCCTCAGACTAATGGCCAAACTGAGAGACTCAATCAGTGGCTTGAGCAATATCTACGATGCTATTGCTCATATCATCAAAATAAATGGACTTCCTTTCTCTCCATGGCTGAATTTGCCTATAACAATACCATTAACAGCACTACAAATTACTCTCCCTTTTTCGCCAACTATGGTTTTAATCCAAGATTCACTATCCAAACGACTTCTACACATGACTCACCATCTGTTGATGTGCTAACACAAAACATAGCTGAAAATTTCCTACATTTACGAGATAACATCAAACAAGCTCAGGCGTCTCAGAAGAAATTTTATGATTTACGTCGTAGAGCTTCTCCGAAATATTCTATAGGGGACTATGTTTGGTTATCTTCCAAAAACATTAAAATGCACTTACCAAGTAAAAAATTGGCTGGGTTGTTCCTTGGCCCATTCAAAATTCTACACATCATCAATGAAAATGCCGTCAGGCTTGATCTACCTGATTCTTTACCAATCCACCCAACTTTCCATGTATCATTATTGAAACCCTACTTGGGAGATAAACCTGATATACCTCTTCTACCCCCTTCTCCTATTCAATTGGGCACTGATGTCTATGAAGTTTATGATCTTTTGGACTCAAGATTTTATAATGGGGAATTACAGTATCTGGTCCGATGGAAAGGGTTCGCCCCAGAGGATGATACTTGGGAACCTCATGCACACATTAATGCTCCAAAGCTTATTGCTCGTTTTCATAGAAGATATCCAAACAGACCTAAATTCCAACCCGTGGTCGGCTTGCTTGAGGGGGGGGATCTGTAAGTATTCCAGTCCTGCTTTTACTTTTTGCCTCAACTCACCTTCCTCACCTGTACTTAAGGCATCACCCCGCCCCAAACAAGTGCTTAGTTGTTGAGTATTGTTTGCTGAAACCAGTGCTCTCTTTCTTATAAGCTATATACTTATCAAAAAAAGTTTTACTTCTACTACTTTAACATTTGGATTTACAAATACCAGCTGCAGTTTGGTCACAAAGGGACTAATAACAACTAGTCTCATTCATTCTGAAGATTGCTATTCCAAGAAGTATTAAGTTATTCAACTCCTCATCTCTACAGGAATTGCTATCTAATTTCCAACAGGAGGATTCTACCAACTACTACTACGGTATTAGTATCAAATCTAATTTACCTTGGATGCCTTAGGTAACGGCTATTTACAAATTTCATGTTTCCTTTTTGAACTTTTGTAAACTGACTTTGTCTCTCAGAAATTACTTTGATTGCAACGAATGTTTTATTTAATTCTATGAACTTCCTTTGAATACATTCTCATACCGGACAGTAACAGACTTTATGTGACGTCACACAGCTTCATACATCTCAGCTTGCCATACAGCTCCTTACAACTCAGCGTGTCTCACAGCTCCATTTACAATCACTAGTCTGTGTTCAGATTTCCACGCTGCAAGCCTACTCTGTGTGCTGTGTCTCGCAGCAGGTCACGCCCCTGTCAGCAGCTGCAGTCTGTGTGTCTCACATCTCTCATGCCTCAGTGATTATTACAATGAACACTATCTCTCACATTTGGGTTTGAGCACAATTATTGTCAAAAGTTGTTATTAATAATAATACTTATTTTCAGCCTCTAAATATTTATATGGTATAACGATATAATATAACCATATAAAGACTTACTGCCATTACTTATAAAAATCACTCTGAATAAAACAGTCTATGCTGATATAATAGCCTGTACTTCAGTTGTGAAACAAACATAATTTATTTAGACTCTGCAGTTGTGATTCAAATAACCAAGGAACCTGATAGATAACTATGTCCTTCTACCGTCAGATCCGACTAGAGTTTTTCAAAAGGAACTATTGTGTATCTTGGACGATGGTTTATAAAATAGGCATTTTGAACGCAATACTTTTGAGTTCCTTAATGTGGAGAACCCAGTAGTGGCCATTTTCCACCATTTGCAAAAGATACACAAGTCACTGACTAATGTTAAGGGACGTCCCATAGTCAGTGGGATTGGCTCCCTGTCAGAGCATGTTTCTCAGTGGCTGGACAGTATCCTCCAACCATTTGTTTTATCTTTGCATAGCCATCTCAAAGATACAAAGCATGTCATCAATCTAATGGAAGATATGAAATTGAAATTTAATACTTTTAAATGGGCCAGAATAGATGTGGTGGCCTTGTACTCGTCCATTCCCTATAAGGAGGGTTTGGAAGCGATTGCTTTTTTCCTTAAACATTTCTCTGACTATACTAAAGAATTTTAACAATAAATATTGAGGTTAACCAAATATCTCCTTACTCACAACTATTTCTGTTTTGAGGGAGATTTCTATCTCCAGAGTTGTGGGACAGCAATGGGGGCCAAATTTGCCCCCTCATACGCCAACCTCTTTATGGGTTGGTGGGAGCTGTCCCACATCTATGGAGATGGAAATCCCAATAAACACCTGGTCCACTATTATGGACGTTAAATTGATGACTTGCTTCTGATTTGGCTAGGTACCGAAAGTGAGTTTTTCAGTTTTTTTGCTAACCTAAATAATAACACAATTCGTCTGAAATTTACTTCTGAACTAAAGGGCAATGAGATAGACTTCCTGGATATTACTTTACAAGGGACAGTGACAGGGAATATAGTTACTAAAATTTGCAGAAAGCCATCAGCAGGTAATGCCCTTTTGCATGCCAGCTGATTGCCTACGGCTCCGGATCTCCGAGTAGCTGATTGGACTAGGCAAAGTCACAAGTTTTTCACACCCCCTTCCTGCATGGCGGGACGCTGGAACATTGCCAGTTTGTGAGAAGCGGGGTATTGGTTAAGTTTCCCTGGAGGACGAGGATAGAGCCTAGGTTGGCTGCGGTGAGTAAGGGTCTATGTGACCGCTTGAGCAGATGCTGCTCTTACTACCGCTTAACCAGGTTCATAGATCATTTGTTTCTTTGCACCAAGCATACCCAGCTTTCACTTTACCGGCGTGTATAAGGGGTTTTCAGGGACTCAGGTCTCCTATTAAGCCATTTGACCTATTCTTCTGTGCCTAGGAATTTACACAAGAGACTGTGGTTTTCTATACTACTGTTTGTGTTAACAGCTATGAATATTTTTCCCTAAAGGGATCAGTGAACCTTCCTTTCTTTGTTTTTATATATATATATACTGTATATGTTGTGTGTGGAATTACTAATTGTCTAAAATTATAGAAAGTTATGGAATATATTTATAATAAACACAAACAATATAATATAATGGCTGGAAATCATGCAAAATAAAAATATCAATGTTTTGCTTGTGACTACATATACGCAATGTATGGCACAAATAGAGAGACAACTAAATCCTACAATAAATTAAAGGGACACTGAACCCACATTGTTTCTTTCATGATTCAGATAGAGCATTAAATTTTAAGCCACTTTCTAATTTACTCCTATTATCAATTTTTCTTTGTTCTCTTGCTATCTTTATTTTAAAAGCAGGAATGTAAATCTTAGCAGCCAGCCCATTTTAGGTTCAGTACCATGGATAGCACTTGCTTATTGGAGGCTTACATTTACCCACCAATAAGCAAGCATAACCCAGGTTCTCAACCAAAAATTGGCCGGCTCCTATGCATCACATTCCTGCTTTTTAAATAAAGATAGCAAGAGAAAGACGAAAGTGTAATAATAGGAGTAAATTAGAAATTTGCTTAAAATTGCTGCTCTATCTGAATCATGAAATAAAAAAATTGGGTTTAGTGTCCCTTCAAACCTGAATTATAATTATGGAATATCAATAAATGGTGAAATGTTGCTAATAATTTCAGTTTTTATATAGTACTATAAATAGACCTATAAATATACTTTTCCATTTTTTTTTCTTTCTTTCAAGCAAAGCCAGGAATTTGCCCTTCCCATAATGTGACAGTAGAATCATGCGAGAGTCAAAATACTTGCAGATCTGATGCCAACTGTGAGGGCAATTTGAAATGTTGCCCTAGAAATTGTGGCAGTTCCTACTGCGAATCTCCAGAAGGTAATACAGCACAACACCATAATGTAAAGCTCAATTTGTCTTGCGTTCCAGTCTTAGATTTTATGACAATTATTTCTTATGTACAAGGTTAATAAGACGATTGTACATTTTTAGAATGTGGAATGATATTATAGGAACATGAAAGTCTAAGTTAAACTTCATTCAGACAGGATGTTGCATTTTAAGAGAGTTTTCAATTTACTTATGTTATCAAATTGACTTTATTCTCTTGGTATCCTTTGTTTAGAAGCATACCTAAGTAGCCTTAGAAGCAGCAATACAGTGCTCGGTTTGTGATTGGTGGCTATGCACACATGCTTCTTGTTATTAGCTTACCAGATATGTAAGCTAGGTCCCATAGTGCATTGCATTGCTGTACCCTCATTTTTTTTCTCTCCCCTTTAATTTGTTACCAATTATCCATTTTACCTGCTGAAGTGTTTTAACTTGTTTACAAATAGCTCCTTGACCTTTATATTGGTATCTGAAATATCTTATTTTCCCTGTGGTTTCCTTACTTTCTCAATCAGTCTGCAGCCTTTGATACTGTTGACCACCCTCTATTGCTTCAAACTTTCCAATCCTTCAGCATTTGTGACACAGCCCTCTCGTGGTTCTCCTCCTACCTGTCTAACTGTACCTTTGGTGTAGCCTTCTCTGGTGCATCCTCTGCCCCTTTACCACTTTCTGTTGGGGTACCACAAGGCTCTGTCTTTGATCCCCTTCCCTACTTAATCTATACGTCATATTTAGGTTTGAGTGCCACAGGTTTCAATATCATTTGAATGCTAAAGACACGCAAATCTACCAGGCCTATCCCCTTCTTTGCTAACCCGTGTCACCAACTGTCTTTTTAATATTTCATCTTGGATGTCCTCTCACTACCTTGAGCTAAATCTCTCCAAAACTGAGTTCCTTACCCCCCCTTCTTCCAAAATATTGACCCCGCCAACTTTCTATAACTGTTAGTAATAACATCATTTCTCCAACCCTACATGTCCGATGTCTTGGGTTCACACTTGGATCAAATATTTCTTTCATTCCTCACATCTAGTCTTTTGCCATTTCCTGCCATTTCCACCTTAAAAACATCTCCAAAATTCACCACTTCATCACACAAGACACAACTAAGATTATTTAATTAATTCACTCTCTTATTATTTCCTGCCTTGTCTATTGCAACTCCATCCTCTCTGGTCTTCCTAGCTGCCGTCTATTTCCTTTACAATCCATAATGAATGCTTCTGCCATGTTGATCTTCATCAGTTGAACCTCTCTGCCAATCACTTCACTGGCATCCTCTAGCCTCCAGAATTAAACACAAAATACTGACTGTGACATTCAAGGCCTTCATTAATACTGCTTCCCCAAATCTCAGACCTCTTCACCAGATACTCTCCCTCTCATCTCTTGTCCTTTGCTCATGACCTCCTGCTCTTCTCCTCTCTTGTTACCTCCTTATATTCCCATCTACAGGGTTTCTCCAGAATGGCCCCTATTTTGTGGAACTCCCTTCCTGTCTCCACAAGACTCTCCCTAGTTTTAAGCGTTCCGTAAAGACTCTGCTGACCAGGGATACATGCAATATACACTAACCTTTTCTTATCTCAGTTCCCCTCCTCTTTTTGTCATCCCCTTGAACCCCCTTAGCATGTAAGCCTACAAGCCCAGCTGTTTGTAGATCACCTTCACGACAGCTTATGTACAACAGTGCAACTCTTGGCAGGGCCCTCTATCCATTTGTCCCCTATAAATGGCACTTTGCATATGTTGGCCCTTTACAAATAACTAACAGATAATATCTATATAGTAAGTTTCTATACTTAAATATAGGCTACAGAAAAGCTGTGTAAACATAGTCAGAGGAAGAAATCTGATTTCCCTGCAAGTGCAACCCATTTTAATGTGTTGTGGCTTCAAAGAACAAAACCAGCTATTTCATGAACAAAAATAAACCCAAATGATTAATTTAGCATACATTTTATACTCTACAGCTGGTTAAAAACATATTAAGGTAGGAATAATATTACAGTACACTGACTCTTTAACTCCGTTCTAGGGGTTCAACATCATAGGGGTATATAACAATATTGTGCTTGTTTTTGGCACTTGGCAGATAATGATTTATGAATTTCAGCCGGTATTGTCAGTGTGTTTATTCCAGGGATCACAATCGCAAAATGCTTTTGCCATCAGTAATCATGAAGTTCAAAATCCTTACCTCCCAAAAACAAAATTGTTGTCCACATTGTGAATCTTTAGATTTGTTTCGCACAATTAGCCACAAACCAAATGGAGATTTTTGTGGGTTTAGCAGTTACATTACAGGTTAAAGAACCTGTATGTTAAGTGATACAGTTTAATCATATGTAGTGATACTAATAGGTGACGTGTGAGCAATTAACCGGTTGTGTTTTAAAACCCTAGAGATATGTATGTCTTTTTCATAGATTTCAACAGGGGCATTATGAGTATAGTGGCCACCATGTGTGCTTGCTTGATGGGTTATTTATTCATTTCATTCTTATTAGTGTAAAAGTGCTTATTTTTTTAAATTTTATTGTGTGGATAGAATTTGCATCTGGTGACTTTGCTTCCTTATGTCACAAAATATGACGTCAAAACAGGACTGGCACATGCTAAGTATAGCACTTTTTTTTTTTACCAAAACAATATTTTTTTTTAATGATAATGGAAATGGCTGATTGTGATCTTGTGGATATGGAAAATGGCTCATTGGCAGCCTTTAGCATGTGTTTAACTCTTGTAAATGACTTTCATGATTCAGATAGAACATACAATTTTCCAATTTACTTCTTTTATCCAATTTGCTTCATTCTCTTGCTATCCTTTGTTTATACGTATATCAAGATAAGCGCAGGAGCTTGTAGCTAGCTGCTGATTGGTGGCTGAACTTGCATGCCCATTTTCATTGGCTTACAAATGTGTTCAGCTAGCTCCCAGGAGGGCATTACTACTTCTTCAATAAAAGATGCCAAAAGAATGAAGCAAAATTGATAGCAGAAGTAAATACAGGAAAAGGAAATGCTGTTGTCACTTAAAATATTGTGGTATTATGATAAAGACTAGAGATGTAAAAAAAAAACAATAACAACTTCAATTTAATAACAAATTAATTTTAAAAGCTCACATTTGAACTTCCTCAGCGCTTTACTATCTAGTAACTCAAAATCATGAGTCATAGCCAGTAATGCTAATTAAGAAGGCAGTGTTCTAGCCCCCCTTTTGTTTGGGGGGAGCAGGAGGCTAGGGAATGAGTCAGGAGGACCCATGGGTGTAGTAGGTGTTCAGTGGGTGGGGTCAAGCAGCAGAGTTAGATGTGACAAGTTGGGTTGAGTGGTCCTGGGGTATAGCTAGGGTGTTCAGCCAGGGCCGTTTTGAGGGGCGGGCGGGCAAAGCGGGCAGTAGCCAGGGGCGCAGGGGAAAACAAGCTGCAGTTACAACTCACTGCCGGTGAAAACATTAATCCTTTTAATCAGCCTAGTTTGCAGCTAACATGAAAAGATGTTTATTCCTCCCTGCATGACAAACAGCCACTCGGATATCGCCACTGCATATCGTATTTCACAGTAAACATAAAGTCAAGTGCTTTGAATGTTTGTATTTCGCCCTGGGTGCTATATTCTCTAGAAACCTCCCTGTGTTCAAGGATGTGGCTAGGCAAAGGCGCAAATTTTACCATCCCATGCACATTGGGGTGCAACCAAAAAGATAGGTAGACTTGCTAAACCTACACGCAGGTAACCTATCAGGAACAATGGCACCTTAAATGGCACAAAAAGCACAAAAATTATGCATCACAGAAAACATCATAAACAGTGCAGTCAAATCTCAGAAGCAAAAGTTGCTTCATCAATAAAGCAATATCGCAAACATTCTCAAGACAGGAAAAAAGTGCAGAAAAAAACACTGTGACACTTATGCCCAAACCCAGAAGTAACATAGTAACATAGTAACATAGTAGATAAGGTTGAAAAAAAGACTGAAGTCCATCGAGTTCAACCTATACAAATCTAAAATACTTACAAAAAGCTCCAGTTAAGCTTAAATAACCCCATTAAAATGTGACCCATTTAATACTAGCAATCATATCCATGAATTTTGTTAGTATACAGAAACTTATCCAGACTATTTTTAAATGTATCTATGGTATTGGCATTCACTACCTCCTTTGGTAATGAGTTCCACAATTTTATTGCTCTCACAGTGAAAAAACGTTTCCGTTGCAGGAGATTAAATCTCCTTTCCTCCAACCTTAAATTATGACCTCTTGTCAGAAACAATTTTCTTGGAATAAACAGAGCTTCTGCCATCTCTGTATATGGGCCTTGAATATATTTATATAAAGTAATCATGTCACCTCTCAAGCGCCTTTTTTCTAAAGAAAACAGACCCAGTTTGGCTAGCCTCTCCTCATAGGTTAATTTCTCCAATCCCCTTATTAGCTTTGTGGCCCTTCTCTGAACTTTTTCTAGTTCTGCAATATCTTTTTTAGCAATTTGTCCCCAGAACTGCACTCCAAACTCAAGGTGAGGTCTTACCAGGGCTTTATATAATGACAGAATTATGCTTTCCTCCCTTGAATCAATACCTCTTTTAATACATGCTAGTATCTTATTAGCCTTTGAAGCCGCTGCCCTGCATTGTGCACCCATCTTTAGCTTGTTATCTATTACTACTCCCAAATCCCTTTCCTCCTGTGTTTGGCTAAGTCTTGTCCCATTTAAAAAATACGTAGCCTGCTTATTTTTACTTCCAAAATGTAGAACCTTGCATTTTTCCGTATTAAATCTCATTTTCCATTCACTTGCCCATAGTTCTAATTTTAGCAAATCCCTTTGTAAAGACAGTTCGTCCTGCTCTGACCTTATGACCTTACTTAACTTAGTATCATCTGCAAAAATAGAGATGTCGCTATTTAATCCTTGCTCCAAGTCATTTATAAAAATATTAAAAAGAACAGGGCCCAGTACTGATCCCTGGGGGACGCCACTGATTACCTTTGTCCAATCTGAGTATGATCCATTTACTACTACTCGTTGCTCCCTATCTTTTATCCAGTTATTTATCCATGAGCTAACATTTTCAGCTATTCCCAGTCCCTTAATTTTGTGCATTAATCTCTCATGTGGCACTGTATCAAATGCCTTTGCAAAATCTAAGTATATCACATCCACTGATTCCCCTTTATCTATATTTTGACTTACTTCCTCGTAGAATCTAATCAGATTAGTTTGACATGATCTATTTCTCCTAAAGCCATGCTGATTAGAACTCATAATCTTGTTTACACGAATATGCTCATCAATATAATCCCTTATAATCCCTTCAAATATCTTCCCCACTATTGATGTCAGACTAACTGGTCTATAGCTTCCTGGATCATCCCTGCTTCCCTTTTTGAAGAGTGGCACCACATCAGCTTTACGCCAATCCTGGGGTACCATGCCTGAGGATAATGAGTCTTGAAAAATTAAGAGTAAAGGTTTGTCTATAACAGTGCTAAATTCCCTCAACACCCTTGGGTGTATTCCATCTGGGCCTGGAGTTTTATTTACCTTAATATTTTCCAGTTTTTTCCTGATATCCTCTAAACAAAACCCAGTTAGTGGTATGGACTGGCATGTTCTATTATGTTCAAAAGTATCATTCAATGGTTCTTCTCTTGTGTATACTGAAGAAAAAAACTGGTTTAGTACCTCAGCCTTCTCCCTGTCATTATTTATCATGCTACCCTCCACACATTTTAATGTACCTATATTATCCTTCTTAGATTTTTTGCTATTTATGTACTTAAAGAACCTTTTAGGGTTAGACTTAGAATCCTTAGCAATTAATTTTTCATTTTCAATTTTGGCTAATTTGATTGCTTTTTTGCATGCTTTGTTACATTCCTTATAAATATTGTATGCTGAGTCTGTACTATTTTCTTTTAATAATTTAAATGCCCTACGTTTTTTCCTAATTTCTCTTAACACATTTTTATTTAGCCATAATGGCTTTGTTTTTTTATTTTTACTTTTATAACCATATGGTATGTGTTGAGCAGAAGAACAGTGGCGATAAGACAGTTTTATGTTACTGCTTTCTACCTTTATATATTTTTTACCCTAGACTTGAGCCTAATTAAAATTACAATTAAAATTGATGGTAAATGTTACATATTTTAAATCGGGTCCAGAATGTAAACAATATTTTAGATGGACTTTAATTGAGATGCACTGTAGCTTTTTAAAATCTACTGTGCATTCCAAATACCCGAGTTCCGGCTGCCCACTTCAAAACTCATTTTTTGTGACCTACGGTTTTGAAAACAAAGTCCATCTAAAATATCACTTGGATTCCAGACCTGATTTTAAAATATGTCAAGTTTAACATCAATTTAAAGGGATATGAAACTTATAATTTTTCTTTCATGATTCAGATAGAGCATGCAATTTTAAGCAACTTTCTAATTTACTCCTATTATCAAATTTTCCTCATTCTCTTGCTATATTTCTTTTTAAAAAGCAGGAATGTATGCTTAAAGGGACACTAAACCCACATTTTTTTCTTTCATGATTCAGATAGAGCATGACATTTTAAGCAACTTTCTAATTTACTCCTATTATCAATTTTTCCTTCTTCTCTTGCTATCTTTATTTAAAAAGCAGGAATGTGATGCATAGGAGCCGGCTCATTTTTGGTTGAGAACCTGGGTTATGCTTGCTTATTGGTGGGTAAATGTAAGCCTCCAATAAGCAAGTGCTATCCATGGTGCTGAACCTAAAATGGGCTGGCTGCTAAGATTTACATTCCTGCTTTTAAAATAAAGATATCAAAGGAACAAAGAAAAATTGATAATAGGAGTAAATTAGAAAATTGCAAGCTCTATCTGAATCATTAAAGGGACAGTAAAGTCACAAAAAATCTTTCATGATTTAAATAGGGCATGTAATTTTAAACAACTTTCCAATTTACTTTTATTACCAATTTTGCTTTGTTCTCTTGGTATTCTTAGTTGAAAGCTAAATCTAGGAGGTTCATGTGCTAATTTCTTAGACCTTGAAGACTGCCTCTAATCGGAAGGCATTTTGACAGTTTTTCACCACTAGAGGGCGTTAGTTCACGTGTTTCATATAGATAACATTGAGCTCTGGCACGTGAAGCTCCTAAGAGCAAGCACTGATTGGCTAGACTGCAAGTCTGTCAAAAGAACTGAAATAAGGGGACAGTTTGCAGTGCCATAGATACAAGGTAATCACAGAGGTAAAAAGTATATTATTAAAACTGTGCTGGTTATGCAAAATTGGGGAATGGGTAATAAATGGATTATCTACCTTTTTAAACAACAAACATTCTGGTGTTTACTGTCCCTTTAAAGAAAAACATTGGGTTCAGTGTCCCTTTAAGAGTTTTATTCAGCACTCTGGGTAGTGCTTGCTGATTGGTGGCTACATTTAGATCCTAAGCTTACATTCCTGCTTTTCAAATAAAGATAAAAAAAGAACGAAGAACAATTGATAATAGAAGTAAATCAGAAATTTGTTTAAAATTGCCTGCTCTATCTGAATCATGAAAGAAACACTTTTTGGTTTTATATCTCTTTAAAGCGACACTGAACCCAATATTTTTCTTTCATGATTCAGATAGAGCATACAATTTTAAGCAACTTTCTAATTTACTCCTATTATCAATTTTTCTTCATTCTCTTGGTATGTTTATTTGAAAAGCAAGAATGTAAGTTTAGATGCCGGTCCATTTTTGGTGAACAGCCTGGGTTGTCCTTGCTGATTGGGCAGCACCAATAAACAAGTGCTGTCCATGGCTCTGAACCAAAAATTTGCTGGCTCCTTAGCTTAGATTCCTTCTTTTTCAAATAAAGATAGCAAGAGAACGAAGAAAAAATGATAATAGAAGTAAATTAGAAAGTTGCTTAAAATTGCATGCTCTATCTGAATCGTGAAAGAAAAAATTTGTGTTCAGTGTCCCTTTAAGTAAATTCAAATGTAGAGCAGGAGCCAATATTTTATTACATTGTGTTGTATTTAGAGAAAGGACAAATTGTAACAAATTTGGTGAACTGTAAAATGTTATTAAAAAAGAAAGAATCTGTACAGCTTTGTTTATCTTTCCAAGTTAAGTAATAAATTAAAACAGAATGAGAAAGTATAAGGTAGTTTGTTAAACATCTTTTGGTTCCAAGAATGATTGCGCTACAATTATAAAAATCCAACTATTCTCTGCTCTGAGCAGAGTTGCTTCTAATGTTTGTTGTGAGTAACAAATATATTTTTATGGGAAAAAATGATGGACAGTTTGGGGTAAATGTATGAAAATTGGAGAAGGTTTATGGAGCAAAGATGTGTAGAAAAATGTGTTCATTTTGCTTTATTGTGTATTTTGAGATCAAACAATATAAATATTAAAGGGAAATTAACACTTTGAGATTATAAAATAAAATATTTAATTAATTTAAGTATATGTTGTAAAAACAACTGTGCTATGTGCTTTTAATATTTTTTGTGCCCCATTATGTAAATCTAAATTGCTTTCCAATTCCTTTTAAAAGTTGAAATGCAGATTACAGACTTAAGACATGAAACCCAACATTTTTATTTCATGATTCAGATAGAGAATACAATTTTAAATAATGTTCCAATTTACTTCTAATATTAAATTTGCTTCATATTTCAGGTATCCTTTGTTGAAGAAATAGCAATGCACATCAGTGAGCCAATCACATGATGCATCTATGTGCAGCCACCAATCAGCAGCTACTGATCCTATTTAGAAATGTTTTTCAACAAAGGATATCAAGAGAATGACACAAATTAGATAATAGAAGTTGGAAAGTTGTTTAAAATTGCTTGCTCTTTCTAAATCATGAACAAGAAAAATTGGTTTTATGTCCCTTTAACACAGATATAACAAGCACACCTATTGGCTGCACACTCTAGTGTATATCTCTTATTGGCCTCAGCAACAATGGAAGTTACATAATAATAATAATAATAATAATAATAATAATAATAATAATAATAATAATAATACCCATTGGCCACTAAGACTTTGTCTTATTTTTTCAATATTTAAGCAACTAATATAATTTAAAAATATATATAAGCTTATTATTTTTAGGCTACTCGCTTCAAATACATTGTGCTATCTAGCATTGTTTTAGTATTCAATGTTCCTTAAAGGGACAGTAAACTCAAATAAAACAATCCTTATTCAGATAGAACATGCAATTTTAAACAACTTTCCAGTTTACTTTTATTATCTAATTTGCTTTATTTTCTTGGCTTCTGTTGTTTAAAAGCATATCTAGGTAGGCTCAAGAGCAGCAATGCACTACTGGGAGCTAACTGCTGATTGGTGGCTGCACAAATATGCCTCATCATTGGTTCACCAGATTTGTTAAGCTAGCTCCCAGTAGTATTGCAGAGCATAGAAGTATACAGCTTGTACAACACATCTAACTAGGTAACTGCGAAATAGACAATAACGGCCCTAAACCACGCCCCCATCCGGTGACGTCACTTCCCACACTCATCACAGGAAACTTTATTAAAATTGTATGCTCTGTCAGATTTTTGGTTTCATATCTCATTAAAGAGAATCACTCATTTACGACTCTTAATGTGTTGCACTTAAACAATAAATAACGATAAATGATAACATTGATACATATAGTGACATAAAAATGAATACAGGAAATTTACAGGTGGCGTCACATATTTATCTACCCCCTTCCTATTTCTATTTTGGGGGGGCTTACTGTAACTTTGGCAGAGGAAACTAGAGTTCTATGTTAAGCTGCAACAAGCCTATGGTTAAAATTTCTTAAAGGGATAGTCTAGTCAAAATTAAACTTTCATGATTCAGATAGAGCATGCAATTTTAAACAACTTTTTAATTTACTCCTATTATCATTTTTTCTTCGTTCTCTGGCTATTTTTATTTGAAAATGCAGGTATGTAAGCTTAGGAGCCGGCACATTTTTGGTTCAGCACCTGGGTAACGCTTGCTGATTGGTGGCTACATTTAGATACCAATCAGCAAGTAGTACCCATGTGCTCTAATTCGTTAGAGCATGTAATTATAAGACTATCAAAATGGGTTAAACACACAGTAGAAGGACTCTCAGAGCAAGTGGATCAACTGTGGTCTCTGCTTGGGATCAGCAGTGTTCTGGGGGTCCTTAGCAGATCCCGTTCCCTTTAGTTACCGTCACTAATGTACCATTAAGACTAAAATTGGCCTTTGTGTTTTTGAATCCTATATCCATAATTTTGCTCTTGGCAGTGTTAAATTTTTATATCCCATTTATTTGCCCAGTCCTCCAGTTTTTTAATATCACTGCTCATTTGATCCACCTCTCCTGGAACATCAACTCTTACAAATTTTGTGTATAATCATCAAACCAGCAAACCTTCCCCTGGAGCCCACTTCCAATATCACTAATGAAAATGTTAAACAAAACACCACTAGTAACTGACCACTCATTTGAAAGTACTCCATTAATTGAGTGCATTCTTTGGCACATCTGTATTAGTTTTCATAAACAAAATGAGAGAATCGCTCAACCTTGGAATGAATAATAGCTTTTTCTATGACTAGTTAACACCCAAAAAGTAGCCTCTTTTTGTTCAACATGTGTCTTTCACAGAGAAGAACTTTCCTGTAGTATATCAGTCTGATCCTGATAAAACAGTGCAGTCCAGTCCTGAAATACAAGGAAATCCCTCTCTGAACAAGAGATGCAGCAAACCCCCAGACCTATGTTTCGGCCTAGTGTGGGCCTCGTCAGTGAGGTGCAGCCAAATCCCTCTAGGCACATTGAGCAACATCTGTAAATCCAGCTCATGGCCATGAAATCTCTATAGACAAACATTGGCAGTGCAATGGTTCATAGTGAAGAGCTCAGTGGCACTGTTATAGGATGCCACCTTTGCCACAAGTTAGTTAGTGAAATGTATGCCCTATTAAAGGGATAGAAAGGTAAACAATTAAATGTGCATGGGTGCATTTCAATTTAAAAAATAAGCAGTTTTGCAATACACTTCCATTAGCAAAAATGTTTGTAGTAAAAGTTATTACTGGTTTTTTCAGCGGCATATGCACATATCCTGTGAGGGCCCATACACCAGAATTAAAACACTATGCATGCTCAGTGACTGTGGTGTGTATTGTTTCTGAAGACATAACCTGTGTCATACAAGCTACTGCTGACCCTCTGACAAGGTGTGGTGTTTAAATATTGGGGCATGTGGCATCACAGGATATGCCCCAGAAAAACAGTAATAACTTTTGTTATAAGCATTTTTGCAAATGGAAGTATATTAAAAATATGTTTCTATTTAGAATTAAAATGCACCTATGCACATTTCTTTTTTGACCTTTCTATCCCTTTAGGTTTGTCCCGGGCCAATTGTAAATGCTATTACTGTGGAGTGGAAGAATTTAGGAGCAACAACAGCTCATAGAGTGGGGCTGCTGAATGCTGAAGCAGGTAGCATATAAAACTCATCTATCATCTTTTGCCTTCTTCACTGGGGAGTTCCAAACTGCCTCTGGAAGCAACATCAACACAAGAACATCATGAGCTTCATGATTTGGGTTTTCATGGTGAGCAGTTGTACACAAACCTCACATTAACATTGACAATGCCAGACATCTGCTGGAGTGGTGTAAAGCATACCACCGCTGGACTCTAGAGCAGTAGCAACGTGTCCCCTATAGTGATAAATTACACTTCACTATCTTGCAGTTTGCTGAAAGAATCTGGGCCTGGCGAATGTCAGGAGAACGCTACCTAACAGAATTCATAGTGCCTATTCTAAAGTTTGGTGGAGAAGAGATAATGGTCTGGGGATTTTTTTCATTGTTTGGGCTAGGACCCTTTGTTTCACTAAAGGGTCATCTTAATGCTACAGGATGCAAAGACATTATAGACAATTGGGTGCTACCAACTATATGGCAAAAGTTTGGGGAAGGCCGTTTCCTGTTCCAGCATGACTGTGTCTCTTTGCACAAAGCGAGGTTCATGAAGATATGGATTGACGAGTTTGGTTTGGAGGAACTTAAGTGACCTGCATGGAGTGTTGACTTCAACTCCAATGAACACTTCTGGGATGAATTGAAAAAGACGATAGCAAGCCAGACCTTCTTGTTGAACATCAGTTTCTGAATTAACAAATGATCTTTTGGCTGAATGGGCACAAATTCTCAGAGATGCGCTCCAAAATCTTGTGAAAACCTGCCTAGAAGAGTTTCTGCTGTTATAGCCACAAAGAGGGGGTATCTATGTGATGAACAGGGGTCCACATACTTTTGCTCATATGTATGTAGGCATTTAGCGCATGGCGATTACTGTACTATCTACAGTTCTACACAGATGACTTCCATGGCTTTTGCGTTTGTCACATACAAATGCTGTTGTCATGTTACTTGAATTTCAGTGATCTAAGTTTTTCTTCACGCTGAAGGGGTTCTCTTTGAGTTTCTTGCAGTATAAACACATAATACTTAGAGTCTTTTCAACATTATATGCTTTACTCTGCTAACCCAAGAATAATATATGTATTAATGATGCTCCACCGCAGGTTCCCAGTAAGATGATACAAAAGTCATTTAAAAGAACAGTCTCGTCAAAATTAAACTTTCATTATTCAGATAGGACATGCAGTTTTATTAAACACCTTTCAAATTTACTTTTATCATTACATTTGCTTTGTTCTCATGGTATTCTTTGTTGAAAGCTAAACTTAGGTAGGCATGTATGCTAATGTCTAAGCCCTTGAAGGCTTCCTCTTATCTCAGTGCTTTTTGACAGTTTTTCACAGCCGTGGTGTTATTTATGAGTCAGCACTGATTGGCTAAACTGCATGTGTCAAAAGAACTGAAATAAGGGGGCAGTCTACAGAGGCTTAGATACAAGGTAATCACTATGTAAAACTAGGAACAGGTAATATAGGGATTATCTACCCTTTTTAAATAATACAAATTCTGGCATAGAATGTCCCTTTAATATCAAGCTTACTGCTTTCCCCACCCATTTAGCTTCCTCTTAGGCAAGGGAGACAGTGCCTCCAGCTGAGATCATCATAAACCACTATTCAGTAACAGACTATCAGAGTCTTTAATAGCTAAAGGGACAGTGTGACAACCTTGGTTAACCAACCCTGCACCAGTTACTTGTTTGACACAGAAAGGGTTAACAGACCCTTTCCTTTTCACTTTAACCAATCTGTCACAGTCTAGCCACTCCAGGCAAGCCTGTGACTTAGTGCAGTAGGTGCAAGGGTTAACAACACTCTCTAGTCTGTCCTAGACTTAGAAAAAATGCCCAAATACCCCTTTAATGCCAACCACACTAAACTATCTCTAAGCTGCCAACACGTAAGAATTATTGTATGGGAAATCTTAAGGAAAACCCAGACTAACAAATTAATTCCCAGAATACAATTTAGCACAACAATAATCTAAAAACAATCGCCTAGATTTAGAGTTTTGCGGCCAAAGGGGTGCATTAGCTACGCGTGTTTTTTTTCTAGCGCTGCTTCCAAACAACGCTGGTATTTAGAGTTCTCTGAAGGGCTGCGTTAGGCTCCAAAAAGGGAGCGTACAGGCATATTTACCGCCACTTCAACTCTCAATACCAGCGTTGCTTACGGTAGCGGCTAGCTGGAAAAACGTGCTTGTGCACGATTCCCCCATAGGAAACAATGGGGCAGTTTGGGCTGAAAAAAAACCTAACACCTGCAAAAAAGCAGCGTTAAGCTCCCAACACAGCCCCATTGTTTCCTATGGGGAAACAGTTTCAAAGTCTGCACCTAACACCCTAACATGTACCCCGAGTCTAAACACCCCTAACCTTACACTTATTAACCCCTAATCTGCCGCCCCCATTATCGCTGACCCCTGCATTTTATTATTAACCCCTAATCTGCCGCTCCGGACACCGCCGCAACCTACATTATACCTATGTACGCCTAATCTGCTGCCCACAACATCGCTGACAACTATATTATATTTATTAACCCCTAATCTGCCCCCCCCCAACATCGCCACTACCTTACCTACACTTATTAACCCCTAATCTGCCGACCGGACCTCGCCGCTACTCTAATAAATGTATTAACTCCTAAACCGCCGCACTCCCGCCTCAAAAACCCTATAATAAATAGTATTAACCCCTAATCTGCCCTCCCTAACATCGCCGACACCTAACTTCAAGTATTAACCCCTAATCTGCCGACCGGACCTCACTGCTACTCTAATAAATGTATTAACCCCTAAAGCTAAGTCTAACCCTAACACCCCCCTAAATTAAATATAATTTTAATCTAACAAAATAAATTAAATATTATTAACTAAAGTCTTCCTATTTAAAGCTAAATACTTACCAGTAAAATAAACCCTAATATAGCTACAATATAACAAATTATTACATTGTAGCTATTTTAGAATTTATATTTATTTTACAGGCAACTTTGTATTTATTTTAACTAGGTACAATAGATATTAAATAGTCATTAACTATTTAATAGCTACCTAGTTAAAATAATTACAAAATTACCTGTAAAATAAATCCTAACCTAAGTTACAATTAAACCTAACACTACACTATCAATAAATAAATTAAATCAATTAACTACAAGTACCTACAATTAAATAAACTAAACTAAATTACAAAAACAAACAAACACTAAATTACAAAAAATAAAAAAGATTACAAGAATTTTAAGCTAATTACACCTACTCTAAGCCCCCTAATAAAATAACAAAGCCCCCCAAAATAAAAAAATTCCCTACCCTAATCTAAATTAAAATAGTTAACAGCTCTATTACCTTACCAGCCCTTAAAAGGGCTTTTTTCAGGGCATGCCCCAAAGAAATCAGCTCTTTTGCCTGTACAAAAAACACAATACCACCCCCCAACATTACAACCCACCACGCACATACTCCTACTCTAACCCAAACCCCCCTTAAATAAACCTAACACTACCCCCCCTGAAGATCTCCCTACCTTGAGTCGTCTTCACTCAGCCGAGCACCGATGGACCAAAAGAAGACATCCGGAGCGGCAGAAGTCTTCATCCTATCCAGGCAGAAGAGGACATCCGGACCGGCAGACATCTTCATACAAGCGGCATCTTCTATCTTCATCCATCCGACGAGGAGCGGCTCCATCTTCAAGACCTCTGGCGTGGAACATCCTCTCCTACCGACGACTACCGACGAATGAAGGTTCCTTTAAGTGACGCCATCCAAGATGGCGCCCCTCGAATTCTGATTGGCTGATAGGATTCTATCAGCCAATCGGAATTAAGGTAGGAAAATCTGATTGGCTGATTGAATCGAATTGTAGGTACTTGTAGTTAATTGATTTAATTTATTTATTGATAGTGTAGTGTTAGGTTTAATTGTAACTTAGGTTAGGATTTATTTTACAGGTAATTTTGTAATTATTTTAACTAGGTAGCTATTAAATAGTTAATAACTATTTAATAGCTATTGTACCTAGTTAAAATAAATACAAAGTTGCCTGTAAAATAAATATAAATTCTAAAATAGCTACAATGTAATTATTCGTTATATTGTAGCTATATTAGGGTTTATTTTACAGGTAAGTATTTAGCTTTAAATAGGAAGACTTTAGTTAATAATATTTAATTTATTTCGTTAGATTAAAATTATATTTAATTTAGGGGGGTGTTAGGGTTAGGATTAGAGTTAGCTTTAGGGGTTAATACATTTATTAGAGTAGCGGTGAGGTCCGGTCGGCAGATTAGGGGTTAATACTTGAAGTTAGGTGTCGGCGATGTTAGGGAGGGCAGATTAGGGGTTAATACTATTTATTATAGGGTTTTTGAAGCGGGAGTGAGGCGGTTTAGGGGTTAATACATTTATTAGAGTAGCCGCGAGGTCCGGTCGGCAGATTAGGGGTTAATAAGTGTAGGTAGGTAGCGGCGACGTTGGGGGGGCAGATTAGGGGTTAATAAATATTATGTAGGTGTCGGCGATATTAGGGGCAGCAGATTAGGGGTACATAGGGATAATGTAGGTGGCGGCAGTGTGCGGTCGGCAGATTAGGGGTCAAACATTTTTATTAGAGTGGCGGCGATGTGGGGGGGGCCCCATTTTAGGGGTACATAGGTAGTTTATGGGTGTTAGTGTACTTTATAGCACAGTAGTTAAGAGCTTTATAAACCGGCGTTAGCCCATAAAGCTCTTAACTACTGACTTTTTTCTGCGGATGGAGTCTTGTCGGTAGAGGCTCTATTGCTCACTTCAGCCAAGACTCTAAATACCGGCTGTGACAGACCCTTCGGTCAGGACTGAAAGTGTTAACTTTATTTTCTAACCACAAGTGGCTGGCTCCAGCTACAATCTAATTAATGCTTAGCATTCTATTGTTTGATCACCTCCAGAGAGAAAAACGCCTAAGTGATAAGGAGAGTCAAGAGTGTCCTGTGGTTGAAGTGTTTAAGTAATCTAATCCTATTGTATCATGTCAAGGGCGCTTCTCCCTTTTATCTAATGTATAACATTCTTTCAACCCCCATCTGTGGGGGGGTCAAAAACCTGTATAAATCTGTATGCTGCCTTCAAATAAAATTATTATCCTGTTTTAAACCTGAAATGTGGAGCTTGGTCTCATGTTTGCAGGGAAACTGATCAAGGTTGTGAAGTGCTGATTCTGTATGCAGGACATTGTTCATCTGGTATTAACCCTTGGTATACAGTTGGTACCGTAACATTGGTGGCAAGCGACGGGAGAATCCTTATCGCCCAAAGGAGCAACTACGGATCCAGACCGAATGGGAACACCGTATGAAAGGCTAAAAAGAGCTACCCTTAAAGACCTGCTAGAGCAACGGGGCCAACAAACCAGTAACCTCAGGAAGAGGGAGATTATTGCAAGACTGACCGAGATGGACGGAGTATCAGGGCACGAAGGAACCAATGAGCCCAGCATGTCAGACAGAACCCCCGAAGAAGCAAGCTTTGACCGGGCGGTCAAAATAAGACTGGCACACTATGGCCCCAACCCATCTGCGGAAATTATCGACCGGGTCATAGCAGCTGTGGAGGCCAACCTACTTCGCCAAAGCGGCGCTGCAGCAGTCCAAGTCACCGCAACCCCAGTGGAAAAGAGAAAAGTGCATTTTACCGCTTTTAAAAACTTTCTGGAAACAGAAGGAGAGATTGTTGGGTACCTTGCGGATTTTGAGAGACAATGTGCACTACACCAGGTACCCGCAGAGGACTGGGTCACAATATTATCCGGAAAATTATCCGGCCGGGCCAGTGAGGCTTTTCGGGCCATTCCAGATGAGGAAGTTGGGGATTATAATACTGTGAAAGAGGCTCTGCTCTCCAGGTATGCGGTTACACCGGAGGCATACCGGAGGCGGTTCAGAGACACTGTTAAATTGGCTGGCGATTCCTACGTTGAGTGGGCATGTAAGGTGCACCGCACAGCATCGCACTGGATGGCGGGGTGCCAAGCCGTGTCTGGGGAAGAGGTGCTGCAGCTATTCCTGTTGGAACATTGCTTTGACAAGTTATCAGCAGGAGTTAGGGAGTGGGTTCGGGACCGTAAACCCTCCACCCTGCATGAAGCTGCTCGCTTGGCAGATGAGTATACGGATGCCCGCAAACTGGACACTGCTACCACTAAGCCCCCTGCTAAAGTAGAGTACAGACCCCCGGCCACCCCAGCAGCTGCCATTTACCAACCCCCGGCGCACCGCTATGCCACACAGCCTCCAGTCACGAACTACCCTCAGACAGCCCGGTTCACCTCACGGGATTACTCCCAGCCTATCCGGTGCTTTGGATGTAAGCAAATCGGACACAAAAGGTCGGAGTGTCCCCTCAACACGGCCAACCAAGCACAGTCCTGGAGGAGACCCGCCGGCGGAATCCCACGTAACCCTCAGCCCGCTGCCCACTGCGTACAGGATCAAGAGTGTTGGGGCATCCTACATGAAGCAGACCCCATACAAGCTGTCCATCGGGATAACCGGCAACAGCACCGGCAACTGGTTAAAGTAAATGGGAAGGAGGTCAGTGGTCTACGGGATACTGGTGCTACCATGACCTTGCTCCAAAAGAACTTGGTGTCCGAGAACCAGCACACTGGAGACACTGTGGCTGTGAGGGTGGCAGGGGGCACTGTGTTCCGCCTACCTGTTGCCCGGGTACATTTGGATTGGGGAGTGGGCGCTAGACATGTGAATGTGGGGGTCATGAGGGATTTACCAGCTGATGTTCTCCTTGGAAATGACTTGGCCCCCCTTGTTTCGGCCTACGCTCCCATGGGTCCCGTTGATGTTAACCCGGTGACTACCCGTGCCCAGGCCCGTGTCACCGAGACCGACCCACCTGCTGCTGAGACCCAGGTAAGACTCTCTTCCCCGACTTATACCCTAGACCAGACCCCCTTGAGTTGGGATACCCCAGAGACGTACGGGAGGGAAACCCGGGAGGATCCGACCCTTCAGAAGTACAGGGCTAGGGCAGACACTGGAGAAGAGGGAGTAGATGGGGAACGTTATGAGTGGATGGGGGATAGGCTATATAGAATCCCCAAACCTGCCCAGAAAAGTACTGCCCTTCCGCCAAATCGGCAGCTGGTAGTGCCTGCGAAATACCGGCAAGAGATTCTGCGGATTGGGCACGATGTACCGTTAGCTGGACATCTAGGGTCCCGCCGCACCGCTCATAGGATCACCCAGAATTTCTTCTGGCCCAATTTTAACCGAGATGTGCGGGTATATTGTAGTACTTGTGACACCTGTCAACGGGTGGGTATGCGGGGGGACCACCCCAAAGCTAGGCTTATGTCTATGCCTGTCATTGGGGAACCCTTTTCCCGCATAGCCGTTGACATTGTGGGTCCCCTTGCCAGGGCTAGTCCATCAGGTAAGAAGTATATTCTCACTGTGGTGGACTATGCCACTCGTTACCCAGAGGCAGTAGCACTGTCGAATATAGAGGCAGAGACAGTCGCTGATGCCCTAGTTAAGGTTTTTACTAGGGTCGGGTTCCCTAAGGAGATTCTCTCTGATCAGGGGACCCAGTTTACCGCGGTGCTCACCCAGCAGCTGTGGAAGGTGTGCGGCATTAAACCGTTGCTCAGTTCGCCTTATCACCCCCAGACTAACGGTCTCTGCGAGCGCTTTAATGGCACCCTCAAGCAGATGCTGAGGACCTTCACGGACACTTGCAGAGACTGGGAACGATTCCTGCCTCATCTGCTATTTGCGTACAGGGAGGTGCCCCAGGAGTCCACTGGGTTCTCTCCCTTTGAGTTACTCTATGGGAGAAGAGTCCGCGGCCCTCTGGACCTCATTAGAGGACACTGGGAGGGAGAGATAGAGCAGGAGGGAACCCCCATCGTGCCATATGTTCTGGAACTCCGGGACCGCATGGAGAAACTGTCTCTGATGGTAAGAGGGAATCTCCAGGTGGCCCAGGAAAGACAGAAGGGGTGGTACGATCAAGGTGCCCGGCAGCGGGTCTTCCAGGTTGGACAGAAGGTTTTGGTGCTCAAGCCTGTGAAGGCCAACAAGATGCAAGCATCTTGGCAGGGCCCGTATAAAGTGTTATCCCGGGTGTGTGATACTACCTATGTTATAGCCAGCTGTGCAGATGAGAGGATCCAGCGATCCTTTCATGTGAACATGCTGAAGGAGTATCAGGAGAGGCCAGAGGACGTAGCCGCAGTATGTGCCCCTGCTGCAGATGACCCAGAGAACTTACCCCTACCCGACTTATTAGAGAAGGACCCCCAGACTGACCTCACTAGTCTTGTGCAGCTAGGGGACCGGTTGAACCCTACCGAGAGGGTACAGGCAAGACAGCTCCTGTGGGAGAAGCAGGCGACGTTCTCCCAAGAGCCCGGCTACACTACCCTAGCTGTACATAAAGTAGAGACTCCTGGACAGAATCCCCTGCGACAGCCTCCCTACCGTATACCCGAAGCAGTCCGAGAAGGAATGCGGAAGGAGATACAGGAGATGGCCCGGCTGGGAGTGATCGAGCCCTCCGATAGTCCTTGGGCTTCCCCTGTAGTCCTGGTACCCAAGAAGGATGGAACCACCCGGTTCTGTGTGGACTACAGGCGGCTCAACGAGAGGACCACCACTGACGCCTACCCGATGCCCCGGGTAGACGAATTACTAGACCGTATTGCTAGGGGGCGCTATCTGACAACCATAGACCTGTGTAAAGGCTATTGGCAGATTCCCCTGGCCGAGGATGCTATCCCCAAGTCCGCATTCGTCACCCCATTCGGCCTGTACCAGTTTAAGGTCATGCCCTTTGGGATGAAGAATGCTCCGGCTACCTTCCAGCGTATGGTGGATAGACTCCTTGATGGCTTCCAGGAATTTGCTTGTGCATACCTGGACGACATTGCGGTTTACAGTGGGTCCTGGGAAGAACACCTTACCCATGTAGGGCTGGTACTGGACAAGATTCGGGCCGCTGGCCTGACCTTGAAACCGGACAAGTGCCATCTAGGTATGGCTGAAGTACAGTACTTGGGGCACCGAGTGGGGTGTGGGAGCCAGAGACCGGAGCCAGCCAAGGTAGAGGCTGTGGCTAACTGGCCCACACCTATCACTAAGACCCAAGTACTAGCCTTCCTGGGGACGGCCGGGTATTACCGACGTTTTGTCCCCGACTACAGTACTATCGCCAAGCCCCTGACTGACCTGACTAAAAAGAACCTCCCCAAACAGGTCCTGTGGTCTCCAGCTTGTGAAGCCGCGTTTCAGGCACTGAAGCAGGCCCTTGTGAATGCCCCTGTCTTGGCTGCCCCAGTTCCTAACAAACGTTTTCTCATTCATACAGATGCTTCCATGTATGGACTGGGGGCTGTACTGAGTCAAGTCGGGGAGGATGGAGGAGAGCATCCTGTCGCATACCTAAGCAGAAAGTTATTACCTCGGGAAGTAAGCTATGCGGCAGTGGAGAAAGAATGTTTAGCCCTGGTCTGGGCACTGAAAAAGTTGAACCCTTATCTATATGGACAGGAATTTTCCCTCATAACGGACCACAATCCCTTAGTCTGGCTCAACCGGGTCTCAGGAGACAATGGTAGATTGCTGAGGTGGAGTTTAGCCCTCCAGCCCTATAACTTCACCATCAGCTACCGGCCCGGTAAGCTAAACGGGAATGCCGATGGATTGTCCCGGCAAACTGATATGCCTACCACCACCCAGTCCGGTCATCCCCAAGTTGACCCGCCAAAGGGTCAAGCCGGGTCTGCCGGAGTGTTCCACAAGGGGGGAGCTATGTGACAGACCCTTCGGTCAGGACTGAAAGTGTTAACTTTATTTTCTAACCACAAGTGGCTGGCTCCAGCTACAATCTAATTAATGCTTAGCATTCTATTGTTTGATCACCTCCAGAGAGAAAAACGCCTAAGTGATAAGGAGAGTCAAGAGTGTATATCTAACAACGTAAATAAGAGAGTAGAAACCTAAAATACAGGTAACTAAAAGTCTAGGCAAAAGAGAGCACAGCTGTATATAATAAATAAGAAAATAGGGCGAATTCTTAAATACAAATAAATTTATTAAAGTTACATTAAATAAGTGCATACATCCAAACATACAATCACATACATACAGGGATATAGAAGATGCATAAAAATGTCAGATGGGCCGTGCAGGGGACTGGTGCACCAGTATACAAAAATAGGCAAATGTTCGTCACTTTGCATGTATAGATGATATATAATTGTAATCCGCAGTATAGTGCATGTCCTTAAAGATGCACAGACCAAGTGGATACAGTCTTACCCCTTCGTGTCTAAATGTACATAGTAACGTGAGGTCATCAGGAGTCAAGGGGAGCTTACCCTCGCCGCGTCTTTTTCACAGGCATGTGTAAAGTGCAGATAAATAACAATTCATTAGAGTACCTGTCTTTTTCACGCGGTTGCTCTACCCTGAATTGTAGCTCCTGAGACACAGAAATATCCAGATGAGACAAGGGGTAGACCACAGTCAGGCAAAAGGTCCTCTGACAGAGTGCTGCAAACCGACGAGTCTTAAAGCTCGTTTCACTCCTTTCAATACAGCAGCATGGAGCTTCTTCCGGGTGCTGACGTCACGTCAGTGGCTGTGCTGATTTATAAGAATTTGGCCGCCCTAGTAGTGAATGTCATTGGTAGAGAAATCTGTCATTCAAAACGGCTTTGATACTTTGTAGCAACATTTTGCTTTTTTGTAGATCAGTACAGCAAAGGGTTATATACAAGGATACATTTATGTTTAAACACTCATGCTTGCATGCTTACATTCGATACATTGGAAGATTATATTATACATCTAATTTGTTATATTACTAGTGTGTGTGTATGTTCAGATTGCGTAAATAAGACTATGTTTTTTTGTATTTAATATTGCAATTACGCCATTCATAATTTTTAATTTTTGATACTACCAAAGACTATGTAGTTACACTCAGGATGATGTGCACATATCCACAGAGGATTAAGCTAAAAATGAAGCAAACTCTAATTTTTCATTGAGGCCGTGAGGTGCTAAGGTATTTAGTTTATATATCCATTTTGTTTCTTTACGTAGCAGGATATTGTCAATATCCCCGCCACGCATACTAAGTTTTACAGATTCAATTCCAATGAAATTCAAATCATCAGTTTTAGATTCATGGAATTGTGCATAGTGTCTTGCCACAGGGCTGTCAATATTGCATTGTTTGATATCGTCCCTATGTTCAGAAATTCGTGAGCGAAGTTCTCTAAAAGTTTTACCAACGTAAAAACTTTTACAGGAACAGTAAAGTAAATATATAACTCCTTTTGTGGAGCAATTAATGAAGGAGTTGATTTTATATATATGTCCTGTATTTGTATTAAATGTTTTACTTCTCTGCATGTATTGACAGCAGACACAGTGGCCACATGGAGTGCTGCCTACAATTTTCTGTGCATTTTGTTCCAACCAGTTCTGGGTTGGAACTTTGTTGAATTCACTTTTAACCAACATATCTTTTAGATTATTGCAACGCCTTGCAGTCATCTGTGGATAGTCGCCTACATATTGGTGAAGTGTTGTATCATTAGTTAGTAAATGCCAGTTTTTATTCAGAGTGTCTTTTACTTTGCTCCAATGGGCATTATATTTAGTGATGAACCTGATCTTGTTTTCTTCATTTGTGTCATCTCTGTTCTTACATTTATATAACAGGTCTTTTCTTTGGTGTTGGGAGGCTCTATAAAGAGCTCTCTTAATGCACCTTTTGGAGTAGCCTCTATCATGGAATCGGGTCGCCATCTCTTTGGCTTGTTTTTTAAAAGTTTTTTCATCAGAACATATTCTACGAAGCCGCAGAAATTGTCCGTAGGGAATGCCCTTTTTCAAATTTGTGGGGTGGTGGCTCGACCCCAGGAGGAGGCTATTGGTTGCCGTGGGTTTGCGAAAGACTTCTGTCTCAATTTTCCCTTCTTTTTTACTAATTTTCAAATCCAGAAAATCAATTGAGTTTAAGTCATGATTACAGGTAAGAAAAATGTTACGGTCATTACAGTTCAAAAGAGAAATAAATGTCATCAATTCATCCTCAGTGCCATCCCACAATAGCAGAATATCATCAACATATCTGATCCAGAGGGCCACATGTGCATCAACCACTTCGGAGTAGTCCCCAAATACAATTTGGTTCTCCCAGCCGCCAAGGTGTAAACAAGCGTAGGTTGGTGCACATGTGGCCCCCATGGCGGTACCCTGTATCTGTTTGTAGCACTTTGCATCAAAGATGAAGATATTGTTGTCCAGCACAAATTTTAGTAAGTCAATTACAAATTTGGTATGTTTCTTATAACCGAGACCCCTTGTATTAAGAAATTCTTCACATGTCAAACACAGAAACTTATTGAGAAATTACAAAGCGAAATAAAATCACGCAAAAGAAGGAAATTAATAAGGGACCAGGAAGACTATAGAAAAAATAAAATCTACATCTATAGAAACCACATTAATTCTCGAAACTATTATGATTCAGGTACTGATAACTCCGATATGGATTCTGATGGGGAAAATAAAAATAATAACGAAAATACCTCACAGGTACACCCTTTAGGGGTAGGACCAGACGAGGAGGGAAGAAGAGGCACGGGGAGGCCTCAGGAAAGGAGAGGAATGAGAGGGAGAGAGAACAGACGACATCAAAGTCAATACATGATGACAAGAAACCGTCTGAGATACAACTAGTAGGAAATAAATCTCTATTAGGCCCCTATCCACACTCACAAAAAATGGGTATAGTTAATCTCTCATCCTTCCCTTTGAATTGTGAACACATTAAAGTATTAGAAAAGGGCCTCAGTTTCTGCCCTACTAATAGCTTAGACCTATTTGAGGTCACTAAAGACTTACATCTTTTCGCTAGGAAGTTAGCATTAAAAAAGATTATGACTCCTAAGACTCAGATAGACTTATCTTGTAGACAAGAAACAGAGGCACTCCATAATCTAGAAACTTTGTTCTCTGAACAAAGTAATGAAATTACTGACATATACCCTAAAACAAATTTTAAGAAAAAATCTACCTACATGCCCTCTTTTTCATCTATCCCCAATATTTCCGTTTTTGTACAAAACGTTACGGCTGATCTGACGAAAATCGAAAGTACAGGCATTGTCAATGATAATCTCACCAAACGGGAACGTAAAGCCCTTAATGAGCTTACTAGACACCCTGAACTTATCATAAAGCCGGCCGACAAGGGCGGCAATATTGTCATCCTTAATCAGGACCTCTACATTAAAGAGGCCATGAGACAGCTATCAGATCCTAAACAATATTCAAAATCCTCAATTGATGAATTCCATAAATCCCATAACGAATTACTGTTTATGCTAAATGATGCTCGTAGAAATAATTTAATCACTAGCCATGAGTTTAGTTTTCTATTCAATCAAAAACCTAAAATTCCAGTATTTTACTGGACTCCCAAACTACATAAATCCCTCACCAATCCTCCGGGACGTCCCATAATATCAGGGATAGGAGGTCCTACGGAAGGAATTAGTAAATATGTAGATCATTTTTTACAGCCATTTGTCAATGATCTTCGTACTTTTGTACAAGACTCAACAGACGTAATAAAAAAACTGGATGGGATCAACATTCAGGAAGACACTATTTTAGTGTCCCTGGATGTTGAATCCCTATACTCCTCTATCCCGCATCATGCGGGTCTTAAAACATGTGAAGAATTTCTTAATACAAGGGGTCTCGGTTATAAGAAACATACCAAATTTGTAATTGACTTACTAAAATTTGTGCTGGACAACAATATCTTCATCTTTGATGCAAAGTGCTACAAACAGATACAGGGTACCGCCATGGGGGCCACATGTGCACCAACCTACGCTTGTTTACACCTTGGCGGCTGGGAGAACCAAATTGTATTTGGGGACTACTCCGAAGTGGTTGATGCACATGTGGCCCTCTGGATCAGATATGTTGATGATATTCTGCTATTGTGGGATGGCACTGAGGATGAATTGATGACATTTATTTCTCTTTTGAACTGTAATGACCGTAACATTTTTCTTACCTGTAATCATGACTTAAACTCAATTGATTTTCTGGATTTGAAAATTAGTAAAAAAGAAGGGAAAATTGAGACAGAAGTCTTTCGCAAACCCACGGCAACCAATAGCCTCCTCCTGGGGTCGAGCCACCACCCCACAAATTTGAAAAAGGGCATTCCCTACGGACAATTTCTGCGGCTTCGTAGAATATGTTCTGATGAAAAAACTTTTAAAAAACAAGCCAAAGAGATGGCGACCCGATTCCATGATAGAGGCTACTCCAAAAGGTGCATTAAGAGAGCTCTTTATAGAGCCTCCCAACACCAAAGAAAAGACCTGTTATATAAATGTAAGAACAGAGATGACACAAATGAAGAAAACAAGATCAGGTTCATCACTAAATATAATGCCCATTGGAGCAAAGTAAAAGACACTCTGAATAAAAACTGGCATTTACTAACTAATGATACAACACTTCACCAATATGTAGGCGACTATCCACAGATGACTGCAAGGCGTTGCAATAATCTAAAAGATATGTTGGTTAAAAGTGAATTCAACAAAGTTCCAACCCAGAACTGGTTGGAACAAAATGCACAGAAAATTGTAGGCAGCACTCCATGTGGCCACTGTGTCTGCTGTCAATACATGCAGAGAAGTAAAACATTTAATACAAATACAGGACATATATATAAAATCAACTCCTTCATTAATTGCTCCACAAAAGGAGTTATATATTTACTTTACTGTTCCTGTAAAAGTTTTTACGTTGGTAAAACTTTTAGAGAACTTCGCTCACGAATTTCTGAACATAGGGACGATATCAAACAATGCAATATTGACAGCCCTGTGGCAAGACACTATGCACAATTCCATGAATCTAAAACTGATGATTTGAATTTCATTGGAATTGAATCTGTAAAACTTAGTATGCGTGGCGGGGATATTGACAATATCCTGCTACGTAAAGAAACAAAATGGATATATAAACTAAATACCTTAGCACCTCACGGCCTCAATGAAAAATTAGAGTTTGCTTCATTTTTAGCTTAATCCTCTGTGGATATGTGCACATCATCCTGAGTGTAACTACATAGTCTTTGGTAGTATCAAAAATTAAAAATTATGAATGGCGTAATTGCAATATTAAATACAAAAAAACATAGTCTTATTTACGCAATCTGAACATACACACACACTAGTAATATAACAAATTAGATGTATAATATAATCTTCCAATGTATCGAATGTAAGCATGCAAGCATGAGTGTTTAAACATAAATGTATCCTTGTATATAACCCTTTGCTGTACTGATCTACAAAAAAGCAAAATGTTGCTACAAAGTATCAAAGCCGTTTTGAATGACAGATTTCTCTACCAATGACATTCACTACCAGAGCGGCCAAATTCTTATAAATCAGCACAGCCACTGACGTGACGTCAGCACCCGGAAGAAGCTCCATGCTGCTGTATTGAAAGGAGTGAAACGAGCTTTAAGACTCGTCGGTTTGCAGCACTCTGTCAGAGGACCTTTTGCCTGACTGTGGTCTACCCCTTGTCTCATCTGGATATTTCTGTGTCTCAGGAGCTACAATTCAGGGTAGAGCAACCGCGTGAAAAAGACAGGTACTCTAATGAATTGTTATTTATCTGCACTTTACACATGCCTGTGAAAAAGACGCGGCGAGGGTAAGCTCCCCTTGACTCCTGATGACCTCACGTTACTATGTACATTTAGACACGAAGGGGTAAGACTGTATCCACTTGGTCTGTGCATCTTTAAGGACATGCACTATACTGCGGATTACAATTATATATCATCTATACATGCAAAGTGACGAACATTTGCCTATTTTTGTATACTGGTGCACCAGTCCCCTGCACGGCCCATCTGACATTTTTATGCATCTTCTATATCCCTGTATGTATGTGATTGTATGTTTGGATGTATGCACTTATTTAATGTAACTTTAATAAATTTATTTGTATTTAAGAATTCGCCCTATTTTCTTATTTATTATATACAGCTGTGCTCTCTTTTGCCTAGACTTTTAGTTACCTGTATTTTAGGTTTCTACTCTCTTATTTACGTTGTTAGATATTCACTTTTCTAGGATGCACCTGTATCTTTTATTGACTAATTAAGAGTGCTACTCTCCCTGTTTTTCTTTGTTCTAGAGTCAAGAGTGTCCTGTGGTTGAAGTGTTTAAGTAATCTAATCCTATTGTATCATGTCAAGGGCGCTTCTCCCTTTTATCTAATGTATAACATTCTTTCAACCCCCATCTGTGGGGGGGTCAAAAACCTGTATAAATCTGTATGCTGCCTTCAAATAAAATTATTATCCTGTTTTAAACCTGAAATGTGGAGCTTGGTCTCATGTTTGCAGGGAAACTGATCAAGGTTGTGAAGTGCTGATTCTGTATGCAGGACATTGTTCATCTGGTATTAACCCTTGGTATACAGTTGGTACCGTAACACCGGCGTTAGGAAGATCCCATTGAAAAGATAGGATACGCAATTGGCATAAGGGGATCTGCGGTATGGAAAAGTTGCGGCTTGGAAGTGAGCATTAGACCCTTTCCTGTCTGACTCTAAATACCAGCGGACAATAAAAAGCAGCGTTAGGAGCCCTTAACGCTGCTTTTGACGGCTAACGCAGAACTCTAAATCTAGGCGAAAATTAATATTACTAGTCTCTTACAGTAAGTAGTTCAAATATTAGACAAAGGCAAAAACTTAATAAATTAATTTTTTATTATGATTAAAAAAGTCACAGTGCATTAATAATAATAAAAGATGTTAACAAATAGAATTATACGCAAGCAAACAGTTTTTAAAATAAAAAGGAAAAATAACAGACCTTTTACTTTACTAGCTTAGATGTCTACGCGGGGGAGATTGGCAAGAAAAGATGGTCACTCACTCTGTTGGTATACAGCCTCACATGTAGAATCAACAACTTGATAGTTTTATACCTGTTTCTCTAATATCAAATTGCTTGACCCAAACTTCTTACAGAGGGACCTTGGAAATATCCACCCCTCTCTTTTACAACATGTCATAAAGCTCAGAATATTTGGCTGAAAATCTTATAACTTCTGTTTTACATATTCAGTGCATACACCCATATAAGCAATTTCCCACTGACATCATGAGAATTAGTTTGGTACCAAATATGACATGGTTGTCATATTTTCTTCATCTAGTGTCATAATATGGTTTAAAGCATGTCTCAAGTTGTGCTAGTGTCCTCTGATTGACCTTATGTTAGTGCCTGGATAGAGGGCACTATGTTCCATCATTCTCTGTGCTGAAAGGTTGGGGCAATAAACTGAATATAAAGTTCTCTCTTGTGCATCTTACAAACTATTTATGAGGGCTCTGGCTTATCTAGGGGAAAATTCAACAACACATTTCTTCTGAAAAAAACAAATGTTTTTAACACACAAGCTAAAGAAAATTAACCCTTTAGCATCAAAAGCATGAGGTATTCATGACAGACAGTATTTAGGCACCTCCACTGGGGGGGTTGATGTCTTCTGATGCCTCTTGTTAACATAACTTTTCTGTAGTCATTACTGCAGTATTGACATTTTTAGTAAAGGTGGTTGCGTCATCAGGAAAATCAGCTATTTAACCCTTTAATGACACAGCTTTCAGTTTGCTCAATTGTTTTATGACGGAAAAATTCCGTCATATGTCCTTAAGAGGTTAAAATGACAAAAAAAGGTTAAGGAGTTATTTGTAAATAGTTTAACACGCAACAGCAGAAAAATGGATTATAAAGGAGAAAACATTTTACAGTATGCTGTCATTTTAAGCAATGGGATTATTGAGTTTATATATTTCTTTATACTTTATATTTCAAAACACATATCTTGAAATACACAAGTGGACTTTAAGTGCCTTGGACATTTAAAAAACAAAGCAGGGAATGCCTTAGGATTTCAGAATGTTAGGACTCATAAAGTAAATAGTTGATGTATTTTGTAAGGAAGAATTTAATTATTGAGAATAGACACACATGTAATTGGCACATAGAGATCAGCTGTTGAGAATAAGTAACTAAACACTGTTAGAAAATGGATACAAGATTTGCGGTGTACATGTTACTTACTGGAAATGAACAAAGGTATAGTATAATATGTACCAGGAAAATACACAATACAAGTCTTCTGTTGATATTTTCTTAGAAGCGATAAATAAAATTACAGCAAACCTATTGTTTCTATCTACATAAAATCAAATCTCAGTGCCATTTAAGTGTTAAAAAAATATTATCTAATCCATTAGAGCATAGGATTTTAACACTAACAATGCTGTAATGCTTTGGGTCCCAGTGGAAACTGCCTCTGATCTAATCAGCAGTGCTAGTCACATGACCCAGCTGTGCTCATAGCCTAGACTCAGACAAAATGTTTCAAGAAAAGATGTAGAATTTTTAGGTCATTGCGGGCTGCTTTCCATACACAGTAATTAGGCACCCTAAAAAGCAGTATCTGACAGGGGATCAAAAGTAAAACAAGTTTGACAGGGGACCAAAAATAAAATAAATTTAATTTAATATTAAATTGAATGAATTTGACATGGGACTAACAGTAAAATAAATCTGACAGGGGACCAAAAGTAAAATAAAGTTAACAGGGGAAATAAATTTAATTTATTGCTACATTTAATGAATTTGACAGGGGACTAAAAGTAAAAGAAATTTCACAGAAGACCTGTAAAATAAATTTGACAGGGGTCCAAAAGTAAAATAAATTTATTAGTAAATTTAATGAATTGACAAAGGACCAAACGTAAAATAAATTTGACAGAAGACTAAAAGTAAAATTAATTTGACTGGGGAGCATTAGTAAATGAAGTTTGAAGAGACTATAATGAAAAATAGTTTTTAAAAACATAGAATTTGACGGTAGATAAGAACCAAAAAGGCCCATCAAGTCTACCCATATTACATGTTACTTTTTCCTTAGGATAGCCTTATAGTCATTCCATGAATCCACCACCCTTTCTGTAAAAAAATGCTTCCTCAAATTTCTCCTGAATCTACTACCCTCTAACTTTAGATTGTGACCCCTTGTTTTGGCATTTATTTTTTTGCGAAAAATGCTTTCAGCTTCTATTTTATTAAGTCCCTTCATATATTTGAAGGTTTCTAGATATGTGCATGGCGAAAAAATTTGGTTCGGTTCGGATCGATTCGGATTTTTTAGAATTTCATTTCGGATAGATTCGAATTCGGAAAAATGTGAATCCATTTGGTTCGGATTCGTTTCGGATTCATTCGGATTAGAATAAATTCGGCTGGATTCGGTTTGGTTCGGAAATTCGGAATTTCGGTAAGTGTTAGGTGGGATTAGACTAGTATTATGTACTGTATATTAGGTGTAACCCATAGCAGAGTGATATAACCTAATATACTGTAAAATACTAGTGTAATCCATGGCTATCCGAATCTACCGAATAAATCCGAATAAATCCAAACTAATTCGGATTTATTCGGTAGATTCGGCACTATTTTAATACGGAAATTCGGATCGATCCGAATCCCAAATTTTACGAATTCGGACGAATTTCTGAATCGAAACGAATCGCACATGTCTAAATGTTTCTATCATGTCACCTCTTTCCCTTCTATCCTCTAAACTATACATATTTAGATCATAGAGTCTTTCTTTGTACATTTTATATTTTAGACCATGTACCATTTTAGTAGCCCTCCTTTGGACAGCTTCTAGTTTATTTATATATTTCTGAAGATATGGTCTCCAGAACTGTACACAGTATTCTAGATTTGGTCTAACTAATGATCTGTAAAGTGGAATAAGAACCTTGCTATTTCTGCTACTAAAACCTCTTCCAATGCAACCAAGCATTTGACTGGCCTTCCTGGCTGCCCTGCGGCATTGTGTACCAAATTTTAAATCATCTGAAATAATAATTCCCAAATCCCTTTCTTCTTTAATTACAGTCAGTAATGTACCATTGAGACTATAATTGGCCTTTGGGTTTTTGGATCCTATATGCATAATTTTGCTCTTGGTAATATTGAATTTCAGATCCCATTTATTTGACCAGTCCTCTAGTTTATTAATATCACAGTTCATTTGATCAACTCCTCCTGGAACATCTACCCTGTTACAAATTTTTGTATCATCAGCAAACAAACAAACCTTCCCCTTAAGCCCACTTCCAATATCACTTATGAACATGTTAAACAAAACAGGCACAAGAACTGAACTTTGGGGAACACCACTAGTAACTGATGCCTCATTTGAATGTACTCCATTAATTTAAACCCTCTGTCGTCTATCTTTAAGCCAGCATTCTACCCACTTAACAATCTTAGCATCAATTCCAAAGCAATACATTCTGTGAATAAGTTTGTTGTGTGGGACGGTGTCAAATGCTTTGCTAGAGTCTAGATATGCAACATCTACGGCTCCTCCCTGGTCTATTATTTTAGTTACATGGTCAAACAAATCAATTAGATTAGTCAAGCATGATCTTCCAGCAGTGAAACCATGCTGTCCTTTGTCTTCTAAGTTGTTTGTCTGAATGAAAGATACAAGTCTTTCCTTTAATAGAGTTTCCATTAATTTCCCTGCAATTGAGGTCAAACTGACTGGCCTATAGTTAGCAGAATCTTCCCTACTACCCTTTTTATGAAGAGGGACTACATTTGCAATTTTCCAGTCTTTTGGAACAACTCCTGTTAGAAGTGACTGATTAAATAAATCAGCCAATGGAGTAGCTATTACGGATCAAAGTTCTCTTAGAACCCTTGGATGAATATTATCTGGACCCACAGACTTATTAACTTTTATTTTTGATAAAGCCCTTGAAACCTCTTCCTCTGTAAAAAGAAAAGTACTACATTATTATTTACAGTAACATCCCTTAATAGAATCTCACTATCTTTACCATCTGTTGTAAAGACTGAACAAAAGTAATCATTTAAACAGTTTGCTACTTGTTTAACTTCTTCCACTACTCTATCCTCATTCTTGAGTCTAACTATCCCTCTGTTAGTTTTTCTCTTTTCACTGATATATCTAAAGAAGGTTTTGTCACCGTTTTTTACAGATTGTGCTATATCTCTTCTGCATCAGCTTTAGCCTTTCTGATTAACTGCTTTGTCATCTTTTGATGGGTTCTCCATTTTTCTTTATCCTCTTCTGAGCCAGTGAGTTTGAATTTTTTATAGACTGTCTTTTTTGTCTTAACTGCATGTGCTACTTCTCTTGAAAACCATATTGGTTTTCTTTTACTTTTACAAACAAGCCTAATACAGTGTTTTATTGTGGTATATTTTGTTTCTACACATCAAGCTTATATCCCTTAGGAATTCCTTCAATTTAGTCACTAGCCAAGGTCATATGGTGTGAGTAGTGTGGGATGTAAACTCTGTCTAGAGTAAATAATTTATTTTTCTGTATAGATGAGGTAAGTAGATTTTTCATCCCTCGGTGTGCTATGCTGAAAGAGTTTGGCTACCCTTTGCCCCCTTTAAAGACTGGTTGTATTTTTTAACTAGACTCTAATTTGCAGGTCTTCCATAATTCTTCATTGCTCCCTGCATGTGTTCAATCCAAGGGTTTATTGACTTTTGTATTAGGAGCTCAGCTGGGACATTGCTGTGGGGCTCTTGGAGGTTAAAAACCCTTATGTCAATCATTCACCCCACAAACTTTTTAATAGTCATCAAAAATAATTCACTTCTTTATCAGCAGAGTTTTTGTACATTTTTCCATCCAATTTTGCATTCTTATAATTCCTAAATGTTAGCTCTTGGGAGTACTAATTTTTCTTTCCATAGTGCTTGGGTGGTGCATGGCAGTTTTTTTTTTTTTCTACTGCAAACCTTAAACCTTGTCTCCAAAAATTAATATATCCTAATTTCAAACCTATTCAGAAGTCTAATACTGACCTCTTCTAATCCCTTAAAACCCGATAAAAACTAGAAAAAAATTCGGTTCGGTTCGGATCGATTCGGAATTTTTCGAATTTCGGTTCGGAACGATTCGAATTCAGAAAATTTTGAATCGATTCGGTTCGGATTCGTTTCGGATTCATTTGGATTCGGTTCAGAAATTCGGAATTTCGGTAAGTGTTAGGTGGGATTAGACTAGTATTATGTACTGTATATTAGATGTAACCCATAGCAGAGTGATATAACCTAATATACTGTACAATACGGGTGTAATCCATGGCCATCCGAATTTACCGAATAAATCCGATCTAATTCAGATTTATTCGGTAAATTTGGCAGTATTTTAATTCGGAAATTCGGTTCGATCCGAATCTCCGAATTTGCTGAATTTGCCAAATTTCCAAATCGATCCGAAACGAATTGCACATATCTAATAAAAACGATTATATTGTTATTTTATGTCACAAAACACTTGTGTAATATTTTATCTTTATTATCTATCTATCTCTGTGAAGAACATAGGAATGTAAAATATGTGTAAATCGCATTATTGAAACCCAAAGCGTGTTACGTATATTTTATAATCACATAAAAAATGTTTTAATTTTTATTATTAAATATATATTTCTATATATATCTTATAATGCTAATGTAAAATATATATCTATACTTAAATATCTATAGGAATATATATATAAATATGTATTTACAATAAAAATAACATTTCTTTCATGTAATTGGCAAGAGTCCATGAGATAATGACGTATGGGATATACATTCCTACCAGGAGGGCCAAAGTTTCCCAAACCTCAAAATGCCTATAGATACACCCCCACCACACCCACAATTCAGTTTTACAAACTTTGCCTCCTATGGAGGTGGTGAAGTCAGTTTCTGCTAGATTTCTACGTTGATATGCGCTTCTCAGCAGGCTGAAGCCCAGTTCCTCTCAGAGTGCAGTGAATGACAGAGGGATGTGAAGGGAGTATTACCTATTGAATGCAATGGTCATCCTAACTGGGATCTATTTCATAGGTTCTCTGTTATCGTTTGTAGAGATTCATCTCCTACCTCCCTTTTCAGATTGACGATATACTCTTATATACCATTACCTCTACCGATTCTCGTTTCAGTACTGGTTTGGCTATCTACTTTATGTAGATGAGTGTCTTTGGTAAGTATGTTTTCTTTAATTTATGACACTCTCAGCTATGGTTTGGCAATTTATATGTAAATTTCTAAATATATTTTTTATACTTATATTTGCCATGATTCAGGTTAATCAGTATATTTCCTTCTTACAGACTGTCAGTTTTATTTTGGGAAATGCATATGAAAAAATTATTTCTTACCTGAAAATTTTTCAAATTGACTTTCTTTTCTAAATTGCAGGCTGTTAGGCTTGCGGCAGCGCAAAATTCTATAATTTATTGCGTAATTTTTGGAGCAAGACTTTTTTGAGAGAATTATGTTTGATGACGTAATGACGTCATTTCCGGCGTCTTAGTTGGCGCCAAGAGTTTTCACGTAGCATTATCAATGACGCTCGTGTTTGTTGCAGACGTTTTTGGCGCCAACAAATATTTTGTCATTTGTGGGCGTCATAGATTTTTGACATTATTTAAGTCATTATTTCTTTTTTGCTTCTGGTTTCCAGAGGCTTAATTCTGTATTTTTTCCCATTCCTGAAACTGTCATATAAGGAAATTGATAATTTTGCTTTATATGTTGTTTTTTTCTGTTACATATTGCAAGATGTCTCAATCTGACCCTGTCTCAGAATCTACTTATGGAATGCTGCTGATGTCAGTTCTACCAAAGCTAAGTGCATTTGTTGGAAACTTGTGGTAACTGTTCCTCCGGCTGTAGTTTGTGTTAGATTTTTGACATTATTTAAGTCATTATTTCTTTTTTGCTTCTGGTTTCCAGAGGCTTAATTCTGTTTGCATTTTTTCCCATTCCTGAAACTGTCATATAAGGAAATTGATAATTTTGCTTTATATGTTGTTTTTTCTGTTACATATTGCAAGATGTCTGACCCTGTCTCAGAATCTACTTCTGGAATGCTGCTGATGTCGGTTCTACCAAAGCTAAGTGCATTTGTTGGAAACTTGTGGTAACTGTTCCTCCGGCTGTAGTTTGTGTTAGTTGTCATGATAAACTTTCAAAAGCAGACAATATTTCCATTAGTAGTAATCCATTACCTGCTGTTGTTCCTTGAACATCTAATGTTCAGGATATTCCTGTTAATGTGAGAGAATATTTTTCTAATTCTATTCAGAATGCCCTGTCTGTTATACCACATTCTAATAAACGTAAAAGGTCCTTTAAAACTTCTCATAAATTCGATTAATTTTTAAATGACCGACAGCATTCTGATTTATCTATCTCTGATGAGGATTTATCTGGTTCAGAAGATTCTGCCTCAGATATTGACACTGACAAAACTTCATATTTATTTAAAATTGAGTATATTCGTTCTTTATTAAAAGAGGTGTTGATTGCATTAGATATGGAGGAAACTAGTCCTCTTGATATTAAAACCAGTAAAAGTTTAAATTCGGTTTTTAAACCTCATGTAGTTATTCCAGAGGTTTTTCCAGTTCCTGATGCTATTTCAGATGTAATTTCTAGGGAATGGAATAGTCTGGGTACTTAATTTACTCCTTCTTCAAGGTTTAAGAAACTGTACCCTTTGCCGACTAATAGATTGGAGTTTTGGGAAAAGATCCCCAAAGTTGATGGGGCTATCTCTACTCTTGCAAAGCGTACTACTATTCCTATGGCAGATAGTACTTCTTTTAAAGATCCTTTAGATAGGAAGCTTGAATCTTATCTAAGGAAGGCTAATTTATGTTCAGGTCATCTTCTTAGGCCTGCTATTTCTTTGGCTGATGTTGCTGCGGCTTCAACTTTTTGGTTGGAAACTTTAGCGCAACAAGTACCAGATCCTAATGTGTATAGCATTGTTAAGCTAATTCACCACAACATGCTAATAATTTCATTTGTGATGCCATTTTTTATATCATTAGAATTGATGTCAGGTATATGTCTTTAGCTATTTTAGCTAGAAGAGCTTTATGGCTTAAATCTTGGAATGCAGATATGACTTCTAAATCAACGTTGCTATCTCTTTCTTTCCAAGGTAATAAATTATTTGGTTGTCAGTTGGATTCAATTATTTCAACTGTCACTGGGGGGAAGGGAGCCTTTTTGCCTCAGGATAAAAAATCTAAGGGTAAATTTAGGGCTGCTAACCATATTCGTTCCTTTCGTCAGAATAAGGAACAGAAACCTGACCCTTCCCCTAAAGGAACGGTTTCCAATTGGAAGCCTTCTCCAGTCTGGAATAAATCCAAGCCTTTTAGAAAATCAAAATCAGCCCCCAAGTCCGCATGAAGGTGCGGCCTTCATTCCAGTGCAGCTGGTAGGGGGCAGACTAAGATTTTTCAAAGATGTTTGGATCAATTCAATCCAAAATCATTGGATCCAGAACATTGTTTCTCAAGGGTACAGAATAGGTTTCAAGGTAAGACCGCCTGTGAGAAGTTTCTTTCTCTCATGCATTCCAGTGAACCCAGTAAAGGCTCAGGCTTTCCTGAAGTGTGTTTCAGACCTGGAGTTATCCGGGGTAATTGTGCCAGTTCCCTTTCCAGAACGGGGTCTGGGCTTTAATTCAAATCTGTTCATTGTTCCAAAGAAAGAGAATTCTTTCAGACCAGTTCTGGATCTAAAAATTTTGAATCGTTATTTAAGAATATCAACATTCAAAATGGTGACTATAAGGACTATTCTGCCTTTTGTTCAGCAAGGGCATTATATGTCCACAATAGACTTACAGGATGCATATCTTCATATTCCGATTCATCCAGATCACTATCAGTTCCTGAGATTCTCTTTTCTAGACAAGCATTGTCTAGAATTGCCAATTTGTTGCTCTTTCTTTTGGCCTAGCAACAGCTCCAAGGATCTTTTCAAAGGTTCTCGGTGCCCTACTCTCTGTAATCAGAGAGCGGGGTATTGCAGTGTTTCCTTATTTGGACGATATCGTGGTACTTGCTCAGTCTTTACATTCTGCAGAATCTCACACAAATCAACTAGTGTTGTTTCTTCAAAGACATGGTTGGAGGATCATTTTACCAAAAAGTTCCTTGATTCCTCAGACAAGGGTAACCTTTCTAGGATTCCAAATAGATTCAGTATCCATGACTTTGTCTCTAACAGACAAAAGACGTCTGAAATTGGTTTCAGCTTGTCGGAACCTTCAGTCTCAGTCATTCCCTTCAGTAGCTATGTGCATGGAGGTTTTAGGTCTCATGACTGCAGCATCGGACGCGATCCCCTTTACTCGTTTTCACATGAGACCTCTTCAGCTTTGTATGCTGAGCCAATGGTGCAGGGATTATGCAAAGATATCAAAATTAATATCCTTAAATCCCAATATTCGACTATCTCTGACTTGGTGGTTAGATCACCATCATTTAGTTCAGGGGCCTCTTTTGTTCATCCAACCTGGACTGTGTTTACAACAGATGCAAGTCTTTCAGGTTGGGGAGCTGTCTGGGGATCTCTGACAGTGCAGGGGGTTTGGAAATCTCAAGAGGCGAGATTACCAATCAATATTTTGGAACTCCGTGCGATTCTCAGAGCTCTTCAGTTTTGGCCTCTTCTGAAGAGAGAACCATTTATTTGTTTTCAGACAGACAATGTCACAACCATGGCGTATGTCAACCATCAAGGTGGGACTCACAGTCCTCAAGCTATGAAAGTCTCTCGGATACTTGCATGGGCGGTATCCAGCTCCTGTCTAATCTTTGCAGTCCATATCCCAGGTATAGACAATTGGGAAGCGGATTATCTCAGTCGCCAGACTTTACATCCGGGAGAATGGTCTCTTCACCCAGATGTGTTTCTTCAGATTGTTCAGATGTGGGGGCTTCCAGAAATAGATCTGATGGCTTCTCATCTAAACAGGAAACTTCCCAGGTATCTGTCAAGGTCCAGGGATCCTCAGGCGGAAGCAGTGGATACGTTGTTACTTCCTTGGAATTATCAACCTGCTTATGTCTTTCCGCCTCTAGTTCTTCTTCCAAAATCATAATGGAGTGTTCATTTGTACTGCTGGTGGCTCCAGCATGGCCACACAGGTTTTGGTATGCGGATCTTGTTCGGATGTCCAGTTGCCAACCTTGGCCACTTCCGTTTAGGTCAGACCTTCTATCTCAAGGTCCATTTTTCCATCAGGATCTCAAATCATTAAATTTGAAGGTATGGAGATTGAACGCTTAGTCATAGAGGTTTCTCTGACTCAGTGATTAATACTATGTTGCTGGCTCGCAAATCTGTGTCTAGAAAGATTTATTACCGAGTTTGGAAGACTTACATTTCATGGTGTTCTTCTCATAAATTCTCTTGGCATTCTTTTAGAATTCCTAGAATTTTACAGTTTCTTCAGGATGGTTTGGATAAGGGTTTATCTGCAAGTTCCTTGAAAGGACAAATCTCTGCTCTTTCTGTTCTGTTTCACAGAAAAATTGCTAATCTTCCTGATATTCATTGTTTTGTACAGGCTTTGGTTCATTAAGCCAATTTCTCCTCCTTGGAGTCTTAATTTTGTTTTGAGGGCTTTACAGGCTCCTCCGTTTGAGCCTTTGCATTCTCTGGACATTAAAGTACTTTCTTGGAAAGTATTGTTCCTTTTGGCCATCTCTTCTGCTAGAAGAGTTTCTGAATTATCTGCTCTTTCTTGTGAGTTTCCTTTTCTGATTTTTCATCAGGATAAGGCGGTTTTGCGGACTTCATTTACATTTTTACCTAAAGTTGTGAATTCCAACAACATTAGTAGAGAAATTGCTTTCCCTTCGTTGTGTCCTAATCCTAAGAATTCTTTGGAAAGATCTTTACATTATTTGGATGTAGTAAGAGCTTTGAAATATTATGTTGAAGCTACTAAAGATTTCAGAAAGACTTCTAGTCTATTTGTTATCTTTTCTGGTTCTAGGAAAGGTCAGAAGGCTTCTGCCATTTCTTTGGCATCTTGGTTAAAGCTTTTGATTCATCATGCTTGTTTGAGTCGGGTAAATCCCTGCCTCAGAGGATTACGGCTCATTCTACTAGGTCAGTTTCTATTTCCTGGGCTTTTAAGAATGAAGCTTCTGTTGATCAGATTTGCAAAGCAGCAACTTGGTCTTCTTTGCATACTTTTACTAAATTCTACCATTTTGATGTTTTCTCTTCTTCAGAAGCAGTTTTTGGTAGAAAAGTACTTCAGGCAGCTGTTTCAGTTTGATTCTTCTGCTTATAATTAAACTTTTGATTTGGGTTGTGGATTCTTTTTTCAGCGGAATTGGCTGTCTTTATTTGTATCCCTCCCTCTCTAGTGACTCTTGCGTGGAGTTCCACATCTTGGGTATTTGCTATCCCATATGTCACTAGCTCATGGACTCTTGCCAATTACATGAAAGAAAACATAATTTATGCAAGAATTTACCTGATAAATTAATTTCTTTCATATTGGCAAGAGTCCATGAGGCCCCCCTATTTGTGGCGGTTATGATTTTTTTGTATAAAGCATAATTATTCCAATTCCTTGTTGATGCTTTCGCTCCTTCTTATCACCCCACTTCTTGGCTATTCGTTAAACTGAATTGTGGGTGTGGTGGGGGGTGTATTTATAGGCATTTTGAGGTTTGGGAAACTTTGCCCCTCCTGGTAGGAATGTATATCCCATACGTCACTAGCTCATGGACTCTTGCCAATATGAAAGAAATGAATTTATCAGGTAAATTCTTACATAAATTATGTTTTTCCTGTATCTAAAGAACATTGGAATGTTAGATATTAAAGGTTTATGAACCCTTAATTTTTTCTTTCATAATTCAGAGAGCATGCTACATTTATCCACCAATCATCAAGCGCTACCCAGGTGCTGAACCAAAAACGGGCCGACTCCTATGCTTACATTGCTGCTTTTTCAAATAAAGATACAGAGAACAAAGAAAAATTAATAATAGGAGTAAATTCGAAAACTGCTTAAAACTGCATGCTCTATCTGAATCATGAAAGAAAAATTTGGGTTTAATATCCTTTTAATAATGCCTCTCAGGTTAGCGCGCAAGCGATAAGTGTTAGTTTTTCACTCTCCATTGAAGTCTATGGGGTGCATGCGTTAGTGCAGTCGCAATATCCAAAGTCCTGAACTTTTACTTCAACTTGTAACACGTGTGCTAACTTGTGCGTGCAAAAAGATTACTTGTAGCGAAGTTTACGCTCAAGCGGAAGTGCTACTTGTAATGTAGCCCTATGTCCTTTACGCAACAATAGAATAGCAGTGTAGACACAAGGGCTATGTGTGTTTTTGACAGGGGACTATTGGTCATTTTTGGCTCAGGGGACATGTACAACCCAGTGACTAGAGTTAGCCAAAAATGTACTATTTTATATTACATGAAAAAAAAAACAGCTGAATCAAAACAAATAAGAAATAATAAAATAATGCTGTTTACTTTTATGGTATTTCATATTCCTTTATTTGTTTTTTTATTTATTTATTTATAAATTTAGATACACTTTTTGATCACTGCGGGCACTCATTAAAGGTACAGTCTAGTCAAAAATAAACTTTCTTGATTTAGATTGGGTATGTAGTTTTAAACAACTTTCCAATTTACTTTTATTGTCAATTTTGCTTTGTTATCTTGGTATTCTTAGTTGAAAGCTAAACCTAGGGAGGTTCATATGCTAATTTCTTAGCCATTGAAGGCCACCTCTTATTTGAATGCATTTTGACATTTTTTTTTTTACAACTAGAGGGTGTTAGTTTATGCATACCATATAGATAACATTGTGCTCATGCCCGTGGAGTTACCTTGGATTTAGCACTGATTGACTAAAATGCAAGTCTGTCAAAAGAACTGAGATAAGGGCTTAGATACAAGGCAACCACAGAGGTAAAAAGTATATTAACCCCTTAGTGAACAGACTATTTTTCTATTTTCTTACTGTTAAAGGGATAGTCCCCTTTGCTCATTTTCACATGAGACCTCTACAGCTTTGTATGCTGAACCAATGGTGCAGGGATTATACAAAGATATCACAATTAATATCCTTAAATCCCAATGTATGACACTCTCTGATGTGGTGGATAGATCACCATCGTTTAGTTCAAGGGGCTTCTTTTGTTCGGCCAACCTGGACTGTGATCACAACAGATGCGAGTCTTTCAGGTTGGGGAGCTGTTTGGGGATCTCTGACAGCACAAGGGGTTTGGAAATCTCAAGAGGCGAGATTACCAATAAATATTTTAGAACTCCGTGCAATTCTCAGAGCTCTTCAGTTTTGGCCTTTGTTAAAGAGAGAACCGTTCATTTGTTTTCAGACAGACAATATCACAACAGTGGCATATGTCAATCATCAGGGTGGGACTCACAGTCCCCAAGCTATGAAAGAAGTATCTCAGATACTTGCTTGGGCGGCATCCAGCTCCTGTCTAATCTCTGCGGTGCATATCCCAGGTGTAGACAATTGGGAGGCGGATTAACTTTTACATCCAGGGGAGTGGTCTCTCCATCCAGATGTATTTTCTCAGATTGTTCAGATATGGGGTCTTCCAGAGATAGATCTCATGGCCTCTCATCTAAACAAGAAACTTCCCAGATACCTGTCCAGGTCCAGGGATGTTCAGGCGGAAGCAGTGGATGCACTGACACTTCCTTGGTGTTATCATCCTGCTTACATCTTCCCGCTTCTAGTTCTCCTTCCAAGAGTGATCTCCAAAATTATCATGGAACAATCATTTGTGTTGCTGGTGGCTCCAGCATGGCCACACAGGTTTTGGTATGCGGATCTGGTTCAGATGTCCAGTTGCCAGCCTTGGCCACTTCCATTACGGCCAGACCTACTATCTTAAGGTCCGTTTTTCCATCAGGATCTCAAATCATTAAATTTGAAGGTATGGAAATTGAACGCTTAGTACTAAGTCATAGAGGTTTCTCTGACTCAGTGATTAATACTATGTTACAAGCTCGTAAATCTGTCTCTAGAAAGATTTATTATAGAGTTTGGAAGACTTACATTTCATGGTGTTCTTCTCATAAATTCTCCTGGCATTCTTTTAGAATTCCTAGAATTTTACAGTTTCTTCAGGATGGTTTGGATAAGGGTTTGTCTGCAAGTTCCTTGAAAGGACAAATCTCCGCTCTTTCTGTTTTATTTCACAGAAAGATTGCTATACTTCCTGATATACACTGTTTTGTAAAGGCTTTAGTTTGTATTAAGCCTGTCATTAAATCAATTTCTCCTCCTTGGAGTCTTAATTTGGTTCTGAAGGCTTTACAGGCTCCTCCATTTGAGCCTATGCATTATTTGGACATTAAACTACTTTCTTGGAAAGTGTTGTTCCTTTTGGCCATCTCTTCTGCTAGAAGAGTTTCTGAGCTATCTGCTCTTTCTTGTGAGTCTCCTTTTCTGATTTTTCATCAGGATAAGGCAGTTTTGCGGACTTCTTTTCAATTTTTACCTAAGGTTGTAAATTCTAACAACATTAATAGAGAAATTGTTGCCCCTTCCTTATGTCCTAATCCTAAGAATTCTTTGGAAAGATCCTTACATTCTTTGGATGTGGTAAGAGCTTTGAAATATTATGTGGAAGCTACTAAAGCTTTCAGGAAGGCTTCCAGTCTATTTGTTTTATTTTCTGGTCCTAGGAAAGGTCAGAAGGCTTCTGCTATTTCCTTGGCTTCTTGGTTGAAACTTTTGATTCATCAAACTTATTTGGAGTCGGGTCAGGCCCCGCCTCAGAGAATTACAGCTCATTCTACTAGATCAGTCTCCACTTCATGGGCCTTTAAGAATGAAGCTTCAGTTGATCAGATTTGCAAAGCGGCAACTTGGTCCTCTTTGCATACATTTACTAAATTCTACCGTTTTGATGAATTTGCTTCTTTGGAAGCAGTTTTTGGTAGAAAAGTTCTTCAGGCAGCTGTTTCAGTTTGATTCTTCTGCTTTTGATTATGGGGGTCGATCCGATAAAACTCGTCGCCCGCAAAAGCTGGCGATGCCAATATTTGCGCGGGTTTGGTATCCTATATACGGCGTAACCTAGAAGTTACGCGCGTATATTTCTGCCGTCGCCCGTAGTTTTTTGGGCCATAGGCAGGTATACCAAACCCGCGCAGTTTGGTATCCAATATACAGCGTAAGGACTTACGTGGCGAAAATGGAGAAATCTTACTCCATTTTCACCTCGCCACAAAAAGCAGCCGTAAGAAGCCTTACGCTGACTATTGGAGCCCCGTAACTCCCTAAACTGGCTGCTAAAATAAACCTAACACCTAACGCATGCGCAATATCTATCTCCCTGTCAACCGCGATCTGCTAAAATAAACCTAACACCTAACGCATGCGCAATGTCTATCTCCCTGTCAACCGCGATCTGCTAAAATAAACCTAACACCTAACGCATGCGCAATGTCTATCTCCCTGTCAACCGCGATCCCCCGCCGCAATCCATAATAAAGTATTTAACCCCTAAACCGTCGCCATCTACATAAACTAACCCCCTACTGTGAGCCCCTAAAACTGCCACCATCTAACTGATCTATCCCCTAATGTGAACCCCTTACACCGCCGCCATCTATATTAAAATAATTAACCCCTAATTTAATCTACCTACCCCGCCGCCAGCTATATTATCTATATTAACCCTAAGTATATTATAGTTAATATAGTTATTACATTATATATATTAACTATGGCCTAGATTTGGAGTTTGGCGGTAGAAGGGCTGTTAACGCTCCGCAGGCTTTTTTCTGGCCGCACCATAAATTTAACTCTGGTATCGAGAGTTCAAACAAATGCTGCGTTAGGCTCCAAAAAAGGAGCGTAGAGCATTTTTACCGCAAATGCAACTCTCGATACCAGAGTTGCTTACGGACGCGGCCAGCCTCAAAAACGTGCTCGTGCACGATATCCCCATAGGAAACAATGGGGCTGTTTGAGCTGAAAAAAAACCTAACACCTGCAAAAAAGCCGCGTTCAGCTCCTAACGCAGCCCCATTGTTTCCTATGGGGAAACACTTCCTACGTCTGCACCTAACACTCTAACATGTACCCCGAGTCTAAACACCCCTAACCTTACACTTATTAACCCCTATTCTGCCGCCCCGCTATCGCTGACCCCTGCATATTATTATTAACCCCTAATCTGCCGCTCCGTAAACCGCCGCAACCTACGTTATCCCTATGTACCCCTAATCTGCTGCCCTAACATCGCCGACCCCTATATTATATTTATTAACCCCTAATCTGCCCCCCACAACGTCGCCGACACCTGCCTACACTTATTAACCCCTAATCTGCCGAGCGGACCGCACCGCTACTATAATAAAGTTATTAACCCCTAACCCGCCTCACAAACCCTATCATAAATAGTAATAACCCCTAATCTGCCCTCCCTAACATCGCCGACACCTAACTTCAATTATTAACCCCTAATCTGACGACCGGAGCTCATCGCTACTATAATAAATGGATTAACCCCTAAAGCTAAGTCTAACCCTAACACTAACACCCCCCTAACTTAAATATAATTTACATCTAACGAAATTAATTAACTCTTATTAAATAACTTATTCCTATTTAAAGCTAAATACTTACCTGTAAAATAAATCCTAATATAGCTACAATATAAATTATAATTATATTATAGCTATTTTAGGATTAATATTTATTTTACAGGCAACTTTGTAATTATTTTAACCAGGTACAATAGCTATTAAATAGTTAAGAACTATTTAATAGTTACCTAGTTAAAATAATAACAAATTTACCTGTAAAATAAATCCTAACCTAAGATATAATTAAACCTAACACTACCCTATCAATAAATTAATTAAATAAACTACCTACAATTACCTACAATTAACCTAACACTACACTATCAATAAATTAATTAAACACAATTCCTACAAATAAATACAATTAAATAAACTAGCTAAAGTAGTACAAAAAATAAAAAAGAACTAAGTTACAAAAAATAAAAAAATATTTACAAACATCAGAAAATTATTACAACAATTTTAAACTAATTACACCTACTCTAAGCCCCCTAATAAAATAACAAAGACCCCCAAAATAAAAAATTCCCTACCCTATTCTAAATTAAAAAAGTTAAAAGCTCTTTTACCTTACCAGCCCTGAACAGGGCCCTTTGCGGGGCATGCCCCAAGAATTTCAGCTCTTTTGCCTGTAAAAAAAACACATACAATACCCCCCCCCCAACATTACAACCCACCACCCACATACCCCTAATCTAACCCAAACCCCCCTTAAATAAACCTAACACTAAGCCCCTGAAGATCTTCCTACCTTGTCTTCACCATCCAGGTATCACCGATCCGTCCTGGCTCCAACATCTTCATCCAACCCAAGCGGGGGTTGGCGATCCATCATCCGGTGGCTGAAGAGGTCCAGAAGAGGCTCCAAAGTCTTCCTCCTATCCGGCAAGAAGAGGACATCCGGACCGGCAAACATCTTCTCCAAGCGGCATCTTCGATCTTCTTGCATCCGGTGCGGAGCGGGTCCATCTTGAAGCAGGCGACGCGGATCCATCCTCTTCTTCCGTTGTCTCCCGACGAATGACGGTTCCTTTAAGGGACGTCATCCAAGATGGCGTCCCTTGAATTCCGATTGGCTGATAGGATTCTATCAGCCAATCGGAATTAAGGTAGGAATATTCTGATTGGCTGATGGAATCAGCCAATCAGAATCAAGTTCAATCCGATTGGCTGATCCAATCAGCCAATCAGATTGAGCTCGCATTCTATTGTAAGCAACTTTCTAATTTACTCCTATCATCAATTTTTCTTCGTTCTCTTGCTATCATTATTTGAAAAAGAAGGCATCTAAGCTTTTTTTTGGTTTTAGTACTCTGGACAGCACTTTTTTATTGGTGGATGAATTTATCCACCAATCAGCAAGGACAACCCAGGTTGTTCACCAAAAATGGGCCGGCATCTAAACTTACATTCTTGCATTTCAAATAAAGATACCAAGAGAATGAAGAAAATTTGATAATAGGAGTAAATTAGAAAGTTGCTTAAAATTTCATGCTCAATCTGAATCACAAAATATTTTTTTTGGGTACAGTGTCCCTTTAACCCCTTAATGACCGGACCATTTTTCAATTTTCTTACCCTTAATGACAATGGCTATTTTTACATTTCTGCAGTGTTTGCGTTTAGCTGTAATTTTCCTCTTACTCGTTTACTGTACCCACACATATTATATACCGTTTTTCTCGCCATTAAATGGACTTTCTAAAGATACCATTATTTTCATCATATCTTATAATTTACTTAAAAAAAAAAAAGATAAAATATGAGGAAAAAATGGAAAAAAACACACTTTTTCTAACTTTGACCCCCAAAATCTGTTACACATCTACAATCACCAAAAAACACTGATGCTAAATAGTTTATAAATTTTGTCCTGAGTTTAGAAATACCCAATGTTTACATGTTCTTTGCTTTTTTTGCAATTTATGGGGCAATAAATACAAGTAACACTTTACTATTTCCAAACCACTTTTTTTCAAAATTAGCGCTAGTTACTTTGGAACCCTGATATCTGTCAGGAATACCTGAATATCCCTTGACATGTATATATTTTGTTTTAGAAGACATCCCAAAGTATTGATCTAGGCCCATTTTGGTATATTTCATGCCACCATTTCACTGCCAAATGCGATAAAAAAAAAAAAGTTTTTCACAAATTTTGTCACAAACTTTAGGTTTCCCACTGAAATTATTTATAAACAGCTTCTGCAATTATGGCACAAATGGTTGTAAATTCTTCTCTGGGATCCCCTTTTTCAGAAATAACAGACTTATATGGCTTTGTGGTTGCGTTTTGGTAATTAGAAGGTCGCTAAATGCCGCTGCGCACCACACGTGTTTTATGTCCAGGAGTGAAGGGGTTAATTAGGGAGCTTGTAGGGAGCTTGTAGTGTTAATTTTAGCTTTAGTGTAGTGTAGTAGACAACCCCAAGTATTGATCTAGGCCCATTTTGGTATATTTTATGCCACCATTTCACCGCCAAATGCGAGCAAATAAAAAAAAAACTTTACATTTTTCACAATTTTAGGTTTCTCACTGAAATTATTTACAAACAGCTTGTGTTATTATGGCAGAAATTGTTGTAAAAGCTTCTCTGGGATCCCCTTTGTTCAGAAATAGCAGACTTATATGGCTTTGGCGTTGCTTTTTGGTAATTAGAAGGCCGCTAAATGCTGCTGCGCACCACACGTGAATTATGCCCAGCAGTGAATGGGGTTAAATTAGGTAGCTTGTAAGGAGCTTGCAGGGTTAATTTTAGAGATCAGCCTCCCACCTGACACATCCCACCCCCTGATCCCTCCCAAACAGCTCTCTTCCCTCCCCCACCCCACAATTGTTCCCGCCATCTTAAGTACTGGCAGAAAGTCTGCCAGTACTAAATAAAAGAGGTTTTTTTTTTTTAAATAAAAATAATAAAATATTTTAGTTGTGATGAACCCCTTCCTTAGCACCAACCTCCCTGATCCCCCCCTCCAGCTCTCTAACCCTCTCCCCTACCTAATTACCGCCATCTTGGGTACTGGCAGCTGTCTGCCAGTACCCAGTTTGGCCCCACAAACCAAAGTATTTTAATTTTATTTTTAACTTTTATTTTTAATTATTTCTGTAGTGTAGCAGCCCCCCCACAATACCCCCACCCCCTCCCCCTCCCAGACCCCCCACAATACCCCCACCCCCTCCCCCTCCCAGATCCTTTTATATGGAAAAAAAAATTTTTAACTTTTTTTCCCCCTTCCTAACTTCATTGGTGTCAGTGTGGCTAATGCGTGCGCGTCCACGTGCACACCCCCCGTGCACGCGCGCGCAACGTGCGCGCACACGCTCCCTCCTCCCACCCGGTCAAACGGCACCATCGGCACCATCGCTACCAGTGCAGAGAGGGCCACAGAGTGGCTCTCTCTGCATCGGAAGCTTGTAAAGGGGTATTGCAGGATGCCTCCATATCGAGGCATCACTGCAATACCCTCAGAGCTGCTGGAAGTGGTTGTGATCACTTCCAGCACTCTGTTAGACAACTGACGTACCAGGTACGTCCATTGTCATTAACTGCTTGTTAATGCATGACGTACCTGGTACGTCAGTTGTCATTAAGGGGTTAATATATATAATATAATAACGATATTAACTATATTAACCCTAATATAATTAGGGTTAATATAGTTAATATAGCTGGCGGCGGTGTAGGGGGATTAGATTAGGGGTTAATAATTTTAAAATAGATAGCGGCGGGGTAGGGGCTCACTTTAGGGGGTAGGTAAGGTAGATGGCGGCGGTGTTAGGGGCTCACTTTAGGGTGTTATAGATTTAATATAGCGGGCGGTGGTTTAGGGGTTAATAACTTTATTAGGTAGCGGCGGTTTAGGGGTTAATACATTGTTATTGTTAGGATAGTGAGGGGGGATAGCGGATAGAGGGTTAGACGTGTTGGGCTATGTTAGGGAGGCGTGTTAGACAGTGCGGGTGATTTAGACTTTAGTCAGGTTTTGTAGGCGCCGGCAGTTTCTAACGTGCCGCAAGTCACTGGCGACGCCAGAAATTTGTACTTGCGCAGATTTCTGGACATCGCTGGTTTATCCAACTTACGGCACTTTAGCATCTGACGGCGCAGTATATGGGATAGCTCGAGTTGCGAGCTGAAACTGCGGGCGACGCGGGTTCCCTCGCTTGCGCCACAAACTACGATCTATATCGGATCGACCCCTAAGTTTTTTTCTTTCAATTATGAAAATAAACTTATTTTTTTAGGTTGTGGATTAATTTTTTCAGCGGAAAATGGCTGTTTTTATTTTATTCCCTCCCTCTCTAGTGACTCTTGAGTGGAGATCCACATCTTGGGTATTGCTATCCCATACGTCACTAGCTCATGGACTCTTGCCAATTACATGAAAGAAAACATAATTTATGTAAGAACTTACCTGATAAATTAATTTCTTTCATATTGGCAAGAGTCCATGAGGCCCACCCTTTTTTATGGTGGTTATGATTTTTTGTATAAAGCACAATTATTTCCAAATTTCTTTTGTTGATGCTTTCTACTCCTTTCTTTATCACCCCACTGCTTGGCTATTCATTAAACTGAATTGTGGGTGTGGTGAGGGGTGTATTTATAGGCATTTTGAGGTTTGGGAAACTTTGCCCCTCCTGGTAGGATTGTATATCCCATACGTCACTAGCTCATGGACTCTTGCCAATATGAAAGAAATTAATTTATCAGGTAAGTTCTTACATAAATTATGTTTTTTCAATTTTCTTACTGTTAAAGGGATAGTAAAGTCAAAATTAAACTTTCATGATTCAGATAGAGCATGCAATTTTAAGCAACTTTCTAATTTACTCCTATTATCAACATTTCTTCATTCTCTTGGTATCTTTATTTGAAAAAGCAAGAATGTAAGCTTAGGGGCTGGTCCATTTTTGGTTCAGCACCAGGGTAGCGCTTGCTGATTGGTTGGCTACATTTAGACACCAATCAGAAAGTGCTACCCAGGTCTGAACCAAAAATGGGCCGGCTCCTAAGCTTACATTTAAATAAAGATACCAATAGAACAAATAAAAATGGATAATAGGAGTAAATTTAAAAGTTGCTTAAAATTGCTGCTCTATCTGAATTAAGAAAGTTTAATTTTGATTAGACTATCCCTTTAACCTGTAAAGGGCTGTTTTTAAATTTCTGCAGTGTTTGTGTTTAGCTGTAATTTTCCTCTTACTCATTTACTGTACCCACACATATTATATACCGTTTTTCTCGCCGTTAAATGGACTTTCTAAAGAAACCATTATTTTCATCATATCTTATAATTTACTATAAAATTGTTTATCAAATATGATGTAAAAATTGAAACAAACACATTTTTTCTAACTTTGACCCCCATAATCTGTTACACATCTACAACCACCAAAAAACACTCATTCTAAATAGTTTCTAAATTTTGTCCTGCGTTTAGAAATTCCCAATGTTTACCCCCTTAACCACTTATAGGACCGGGAATTTCAGACTAAAACGTCCCCGAAAGACAACAGTATTTTTAGCATTTTTGCTGTCACTCCATTTAAACAGAAATAGAGCCTTTTTTCTTCTTAAATGGAAAGAGTCCACAGCTGCATTCATTATTTTTGGGAAATAAGAACCTGGCCTCCAGGAAGAGACAAAGACACCCCAGCCAAAGGCTTAAATACTCCTCCCACTCCCCTCATCCCCCAGTCATTCTTTGCTTTTCGTCCCAGGAGGTTGGCAGAGACGTGTCAGAATTTTTAATTTTTGTTTTTGTCTCTTATGGAGGATAGTACTCTTCGGCATCGGACAGGAGTTTTAAGTAGTCCTGTCAGTCTCTCAGTGAGGGCTTGAATAAAAGTTAGAGTCCGGAGATGCAGGAAGTTTCTTTCTGCGAAACCATCCCGACTCATGTTAACAGCTCCTCAAGCAATCGGCGTTGTCGAACTTCGCTCCGCTGCCTGCTTTCTTCTCTCAAGTCCATGGAAGAGGCGATACTACTATCTGTCACACTTGAAAGGCGGTGTTCCTGTTCCACTGCATAGATTCCGGTAAGATTGTTTCATTTTACTTTATTCAATGTACTGTAATGTAAATGCTTCCTGTGAGGCTATCACTTTGTGGGTCTAACTCAACATAAGGGTCTCAGTCAGTCTCTGTTAGTATCTTGGGATCGAGGGTTAATATCTCCTGAGGGGGGTTATGGACAGGGGGGGTTTATAATCATATTTGTTATGTGATTCAACCTGCTTATGTGTGAGGTTTATGGGCTCGTGGTTTGGAACTTGAGGTCTTTAGAATCGACACAGCCTTTTGGCTGGGCACGCTTTTTGGACTGTACGGTTCACCCTGTGTCTGGGCGTGGTTACACTCTGTTTTACCATTTACGCATTCCTGACCGTGTGGCGACTGAGATATTCTAGTCTGCAGGGGTCTGGTCATCGGAGGTGGTAAGTGCCCCAGGTGTCAGGTGCCGTTTTTGTTTTTTACTGTTTATAGTCCATATTTCCACTGAGGGAGGGTTTATGCAGCTTGCCGGTTAGACCCTGAGTGCAAGCTGGTCCTGTTGGGTTTGTTCTATCTTGCGACTGTTCAGACACGTGGCGCTGTTCTGCTCACTGGTTCGGTAGAAGCGCAGGGTGCTCGGTTATCCTTTATTACATGTTAACTAAGCATTCAAGAGGACCTGTGGGTCCGTGAGGCGGGTAGGATTGTTCAGTCCTGATAGCCTTTGGTCATAGAGGATCGGTCAGGGGAGTTTCCGCTGCGTCACTCTATCTGACATCTGATATCATCAGAACCTAGAGTTTCCTCCATGCCGTTGAGAGCTGGAGGGCTGAGCGCCCCATTACTGCAGTTTGAGCGGTTTGGCCTTCTGTTTTTAGGGCTCTGGATTTTTCCTTTTGGGGCTTGATCCAACAGCTTTTATGGATAGCTGTTTAGCATGCGGATGGTTTGCAGTTTGCAACCTGTTGCAGCTCTTGACACCTTGGAGGTGTGCGCTGTCTAGAGTGTATCTAGAGGCAGCTCTTACTCTTTGACGTGTGCTGTCTGATCAAGTTATGAGACCTTTGGGTCTTCTTCTGTTATCTCCAGGTGAGTTAGATCTCCTTTTAGGGATCTGCATTTCTGGATGATGGTTGATCCCTGCGGGGACTTTGTTTAGCTTGGGGTTCCTTCCTTGAGTCGGGAATTTGAGTTCTTCTTGCTATTCGGGTTCTCTGGATAGGCTTCCATTCCCTTTGTATGGCTTTCTGGCCAGTTTGGATGTGTAGTTCCAGGGTATGATTACCTGAACCATAGATGCCCATATCTGTTTATTCTCATTGAGACATCCCCCTTCTGGGGCTTCGCTCCTTTTTCGTGACCCTGTTTTGGGTTGTTTTGGATTCCTGGATCACAGGGCTGGTCAGAGTGTTCCACGGTAGTGGGAACTTGGGCTATGTCCTTGCTCCATCTACCTGACCAGGTCAGGGTTGGCCTGGTTTTCAGAGTATTTATTACCCTTTACAACTGGTATCCCTTGTCATCTAGGGGGTACCTGTGTGGCTTGTGCCTCAAGAGTGTGGGTTCATACCCGGCTGCTGGTGTTGGATTTCCAATTTCTGGTGCACCTTAGTGTTGCATTCCCCTGGTCAGTTTGCCAGTGTACCCGTGGATTCTCTTCTCTGCAGGCGAAGGGGTTGGCTGTATCTCTGTTTGGAGAGCAACTTGTAAGGGGGTCCTTTTTCTAGGATATTTGCGTTGGGTATTTTTCTTCCCACTTAGCCGGTGGCTTTGGGCCTTGAGGACAGTTGTTGCCCTTCTGGTCTCTTCCCTTTTCAGAGGGGATATTCCCCTTCCTATGGAGATGGAGTCCTTTTTTAGGACTTTTTCGGGTCAGGAAGTGTAGGGTGGAATTGGTTCCACCTGGGGCCTTGCCGGCTCCAAGTCAGACTGTGGGGCCTTGTCTTAATAGATCCTTAGGTCTATGGCCTTGTCTATTATCAGAGTCAGGTTGAACTAGTACTCTGGAGGGATGGTTGTACCATCTTTACGCTCATTCCTGTATCAGTTTCGGGATTCTTTTGTTCCCTGTACTGGATCCCTGTGGCTGTGTTGGTCCAGTTGGGTATGGGTCTGCAGGTCAGAATGTCTGAGTGGTCTAAGGGTCGCAGTCTCCCTTGGATGTGTGAGCTTGTTGAGTCTAGCCTGATAGCTCAGTCTGCTGGGAGATGGTTTCTCCTTTCTACTTGCTCCTTCACAGGAGAGGGTTTACTATTTCTTCGGGTTCTGAGGGTATACTCTCCTTCTTGGGAGGCCTTGATGGAGGCTTGTGTTCCCCTTTATTAGGGGCCTGAGAGTAGGTCAGGTGGCTTAGGTTGCCTGGAGGGTGCCCTTTGTTGAGGGACTGTTTTGTGTGGTCCGTTTCTTGTTGACGGCCTCTTCTTCTTCCTTGCAAGCTCCCTCTGTGTCGTCCTGTTATGGATTCTGTGTTCTTAAACTTGGGGTTTCGCCTGGGTCTATTACACGCATTCACGGTCAAATACTTTGGTATTCTATTGACGTACACAGGGATGACTTTACCTCTTCAGTTGCATCCATGCTTGCAGGATGTTGGGGAGACGTCTTTTCTGTCTCCGTGTCCAGTATTATCCTGGGTTTTGCTTAGTATTGGCGTGGCCTCCTTCTCTGTTGGGTCCATTTAGGTCTCTGGGATCTGGGCCCATACTTGGAGATGTTTTTCGTTTTCATATTAAGGAGAACCTTTTGGTTTCCTTGGTTCTCCTTTGCCTTGTCCCCTTATGGATTTTGGCTGGTTTCCCATTCATCTGAGCGGTGATTGGTGGGGGATCGTCTGTTGGGCGATGGTGTCTCTTGGAGGACTGTTGGCTCAGTCGAGTCTGTTCGCGGTCTCTTGTTTGGCTCTGGACTAGCTGTCAGGCAGTGTCACTGGGGCTTTTTCTTTTAAAAAATTTCTCGGCTTCAACAAAGCTTTTTTTTTTATTGGGTTGAGGTTCAGGCCTGGTGCCCTCAGTTTGGGCCGCCTATTGTACCCACCCATCTTGGCATTCAGTGTCCTCTATAGCTTGGGTATTTTCCCAAAAGTAATGAATGCAGCTGTAGACTCTTTCCATTTAAGAAGAAAAACATAAATTATGCTAACAGCTCCTCAAGCAATCGGCGTTGTCGAACTTCGCTCAGCTGCCTGCTTTCTTCTCTCAAGTCCATGGCAGAGGCGATACTACTATCTGTCACACTTGAAAGGCGGTGTTCCTGTTCCACAGCATAGATTCCGGTAAGATTGTTTCATTTTACTTTATTCAATGTACTGTAATGTAAATGCTTCCTGTGAGGCTATCACTTCGTGGGTCTAACTCAACATAAGGGTCTCAGTCAGTCTCTGTTAGTATCTTGGGATCGAGGGTTAATATCTCCTGAGGGGGGTTATTGGACAGAGGGGTTTATAATCATATTTGTTATGTGATTCAACCTGCTTATGTGTGAGGTTTATGGGCTCGTGGTTTGGAACTTGAGGTCTTTAGAATCGACACAGCCTTTTGGCTGGGCACGCTTTTTGGACTGTACGTTTCACCCTGTGTCTGGGCGTGGTTACACTCTGTTTTACCATTTACGCATTCCTGACCGTGTGGCGACTGAGATATTCTAGTCCGCAGGGGTCTGGTCATCGGAGGTGGTGAGTGCCCCAGGTGTCAGGTGCCGTTTTTGTTTTTTACTGTTTATAGTCCATATTTATATATCCTCTTTACAGTTATGGAGGATTCTGATGCTGAGATTGTGCTCATTTCAGATTCAGTTATGGAGGATTCTGATATAGAGATGATTATGATATCAGATTCAGATTCTGTGTCCGGTGACGAATACGGTTTGGCCTCGTTGACTCCTGTCAACCAGTTTTGTTCCATATGCCATATGAGAGCATCTGGTTCCTCGGGCTCGGGAATCAGGGGTCTGCTGAGCCATACGCGTCTGGGGGTCCTGTCCTCCAGGGGGCCAGTTCCCTAACGATTCTTCTTCCTACACATGGAGGTAACCCAGTTTATGGTTCCTCCACGTGGGGTGGCGTGTTCCCCCCGGAGGCCGGAGGTTGCAGCACGTTTTTGCTTTTAGATAAGGTTGGCGATTGTTTGTCTGCAGAGTCCAGACGTTTCTTTGAGAATGTGCTTGTGCCCTAATGTCCCTGGTATTCCACCTTGGGGTGGGCCTCCACAGTATCCTGAGGGTCCTGTTCCGGAGTGTTGTGCCTTTCGTTACTGGATTGCGCGCCTTCACGTATTGCTCAGACATCTGTTTCAGTTATTGAGTGACCCTATCAATAACAGATACAGGGATTTTAAGTCTGATAATTCGAATTGTACGCCTCATTAGACATGTAGGGATGAGGTAATCTCCTATTTGTCTTTGTTTGAGTTCTTTCCCAGTTTGTGAGATAGGGCTCCGTTTGGCTGGTCCTACGGGTAGGCCTGTGCCTTTTTTGGGCGTTAACCTTCGGGTTGCCTTGATTTTTATTTATTTCTGATGGGATGTCTTTTATTTTTGTTATGTTTCCTTCGGGAACTTTCTGGGAAAGATACTTTTTATTTCTTCTACGAAAGTTGTTTTGGACATGTTAGTCCTGTGTTAACTATGCCTGTTTTCTTTTCTTCCCCACTGAGGGAGGGTTTATGCAGCTTGCCGGTTAGACCCTGAGTGCAAGCTGGTCCTGTTGGGTTTGTTCTATCTTGCGACTGTTCAGACACGTGGCGCTGTTCTGCTCACTGGTTCGGTAGAAGCGCAGGGTGCTCGGTTATCCTTTATTACATGTTAACTAAGCATTCAAGAGGACCTGTGGGTCCGTGAGGCGGGTAGGATTGTTCAGTCCTGATAGCCTTTGGTCATAGAGGACCGGTCAGGGGAGTTTCCGCTGCGTCACTCTATCTGACATCTGATATCATCAGAACCTAGAGTTTCCTCCATGCCGTGGAGAGCTGGAGGGCTGAGCGCCCCATTACCGCAGTTTGAGCGGTTTGGCCTTCTGTATTTAGGGCTCTGGATTTTTCCTTTTGGGGCTTGATCAACCAGCTTTTATGGATAGCTGTTTAGCATGCGGATGGTTTGCAGTTTGCAACCTGTTGCAGCTCTTGACACCTTGGAGGTGTGCGCTGTCTAGAGTGTATCTAGAGGCAGCTCTTACTCTTTGACGTGTGCTGTCTGATCAAGTTATGAGACCTTTGGGTTTTCTTCTGTTATCTCCAGGTGAGTTAGATCTCCTTTTAGGGATATGCATTTCTGGATGATGGTTGATCCCTGCGGGGACTTTGTTTAGCTTGGGGTTCCTTCCTTGAGTCGGGAATTTGAGTTCTTCTTGCTATTCGGGTTCTCTGGATAGGCTTCCATTCCCTTTGTCTGGCTTTCTGGCCAGTTTGGATGTGTAGTTCCAGGGTATGGTTACCTGAACCATTGATGCCCAAATCTGTTTATTCTCCCTGAGACATCCCCCTTCTGGGGCTTCGCTCCTTTTTCCTGACCCTGTTTTGGGTTGTTTTGGATTCCTGGATCACAGGGTTGGTCGGAGTGTTCCACGGTAGTGGGAACTAGGGCTATGTCCTTGCTCCATCTACCTGACCAGGTCAGGGTTGGCCTGGTTTTCAGAGTATTTATTACCCTTTACAACTGGTATCCCTTGTCATCTAGGGGGTACCTGTGTGGCTTGTGCCTCAAGGGTGTGGGTTCATACCCGGCTGCTGGTGTTGGATTTCCAATTTCTGGTGCACCTTAGGGTTGCATTCCCCTGGTCAGTTTGCCAGTGTACCCGTGGATTCTCTTCTCTGCAGGCGAAGGGGTTGGCCGTGTCTCTGTTTGGAGAGCAACTTGTAAGGGGATCCTTTTTCTAGGATATTTGCGTTTGGTATTTTTCTTCCCACTTAGCCGGTGGCTTTGGGCCTTGAGGACAGTTGTTGCCCTTCTGGTCTCTTCCCTTTTCATAGGGGATATTCCCCTTCCTATGGAGATGGAGTCCTTTTTTAGGACTTTTTCGGGTCAGGAAGTGTAGGGTGGAATTGGTTCCACCTGGGGCCTTGCCGGCTCCAAGTCAGACTGTGGGACCTTGTCTTAATAGATCCTTAGGTCTATGGCCTTGTCTATTATCAGAGTCAGGTTGAACTAGTACTCTGGAGGGATGGTTGTACCATCTTTACGCTCATTCCTGTATCAGTTTCGGGATTCTTTTGTTCCCCTGTACTGGATCCCTGTGGCTGTGTTGGTCCAGTTGGGTATGGGTCTGCAGGTCAGAATGTCTGAGTGGTCTAAGGGTCGCAGTCTCCCTTGGATGTGTGAACTTGTTGAGTCTAGCCTGATAGCTCAGTCTGCTGGGAGATGGTTTCTCCTTTCAACTTGCTCCTTCACAGGAGAGGTTTTACTCTTTCTTCGGGTTCTGAGGGTATACTCTCCTTCTTGGGAGGCCTTGATGGAGGCTTCTGTTCCCCTTTATTAGGGGCCTGAGAGTAGGTCAGGTGGCTTAGGTTGCCTGGAGGGTGCCCTTTGTTGAGGGACTGTTTTGTGTGGTCCGTTTCTTGTTGACGGCCTCTTCTTCTTCCTTGCAAGCTCCCTCTGTGTCGTCCTGTAATGGATTCTGTGTTCTTAAACTTGGGGTTTCGCCTGGGTCTATTACACGCATTCAAGGTCAAATACTTTGGTATTCTATTGACGTACACAGGGATGACTTTACCTCTTCAGTTGCATCCATGCTTGCAGGATGTTGGGGAGATGTCTTTTCTGTCTCCATGTCCGGCATTATCCTGGGTTTCGCTTAGTATTGGCGTGGCCAACTTCTCTGTTGGGTCCATTTAGGTCTCTGGGATCTGGGCCCATACTTGGAGGTGTTTTTCGTTTTCATATTAAGGGAACCTTTTGGTTTCCTCGGTTCTCCTTTGCCTAGTCCCCTTATGGATTTTGGCTGGTTTCCCATTCATCTGAGCGGTGATTGGTGGGGGATCGTCTGTTGGGCGATGGTGTCTCTTGGAGGACTGTTGGCTCAGTCGAGTCTGTTCGCGGTCTCTTGTTTGGCTCTGGACTAGCTGTCAGGCAGTGTCACTGGGGCTTTTTCTTTTAAAAAATTTCTCGGCTTCAACAAAGCATTTTTTTTATTGGGTTGAGATTCAGGCCTGGTGCCCTCAGTTTGGGCCGCCTATTGTACCCACCCATCTTGGCATTCAGTGTCCTCTATAGCTTGGGTATTTTCCCAAAAGTAATGAATGCAGCTGTAGACTCTTTCCATTTAAGAAGAAAAACATAAATTATGCTTACCTGATAATTTCCTTTTCTTCTGATAAAAAGAGTCCACAGCTCCCCACCCGTAATTTTATGTGGGGCGTCCTTATTCTTCTGGCATCTTTTCACCCTGATATTTCTTCTACTGTTCCTTGTTCCTTGGCAGAATGACTGGAGGATGAGGGAAGTGGGAGGAGTATTTAAGCCTTTGGCTGGGGTGTCTTTGCCTCCTCCTGGTGGCCAGGTTCTTATTTCCCAAAAGTAATGAATGCAGCTGTGGACTCTTTCTATCAGAAGAAAAGGAAATTATCAGGTAAGCATAATTTATGTTTTTATATTTACCTGTCAAAACTATATACAGGGAGTGCAGAATTATTAGGCAAATGAGTATTTTGACCACATCATCCTCTTTATGCATGTTGTCTTACTCCAAGCTGTATAGGCTCGAAAGCCTACTACCAATTAAGCATATTAGGTGATGTGTATCTCTGTAATGAGAAGGGGTGTGGTCTAATGACATCAACACCCTATATCAGGTGTGCATAATTATTAGGCAACTTCCTTTCCTTTGGCAAAATGGGTCAAAAGAAGGACTTGACAGGCTCAGAAAAGTCAAAAATAGTGAGATATCTTGCAGAGGAATGCAGCACTCTTAAAATTGCAAAGCTTCTGAAGCGTGATCATCGAACAGTCAAGCGTTTCATTCAAAATAGTCAACAGGGTCGCAAGAAGCGTGTGGAAAAACCAAGGCGCAAAATAACTGCCCATGAACTGAGAAAAGTCAAGCGTGCAGCTGCCAAGATGCCACTTGCCACCAGTTTGGCCATATTTCAGAGCTGCAACATCACTGGAGTGCCCAAAAGCACAAGGTGTGCAATACTCAGAGACATGGCCAAGGTAAGAAAGGCTGAAAGACGACCACCACTGAACAAGACACACAAGCTGAAACGTCAAGACTGGGCCAAGAAATATCTCAAGACTGATTTTTTTTTTATGGACTGATGAAATGAGAGTGAGTCTTGATGGGCCATATGGATGGGCCCGTGGCTGGATTGGTAAAGGGCAGAGAGCTCCAGTCCGACTCAGACGCCAGCAAGGTGGAGGTGGAGTACTGGTTTGGGCTGGTATCATCAAAGATGAGCTTGTGGGGCCTTTTCGGGTTGAGGATGGAGTCAAGCTCAACTCCCAGTCCTACTGCCAGTTTCTGGAAGACACCTTCTTCAAGCAGTGGTACAGGAAGAAGTCTGCATCCTTCAAGAAAAACATGATTTTCATGCAGGACAATGCTCCATCACACTCGTCCAAGTACTCCACAGCGTGGCTGGCAAGAAAGGGTATAAAAGAAGAAAATCTAATGACATGGCCTCCTTGTTCACCTGATCTGAACCCCATTGAGAACCTGTGGTCCATCATCAAATGTGAGATTTACAAGGAGGGAAAACAGTACACCTCTCTGAACAGTGTCTGGGAGGCTGTGGTTGCTGCTGCACGCAATGTTGATGGTGAACAGATCAAAACACTGACAGAATCCATGGATGGCAGGCTTTTGAGTGTCCTTGCAAAGAAAGGTGGCTATATTGGTCACTGATTTGTTTTTGTTTTGTTTTTGAATGTCAGAAATGTATATTTGTGAATGTTGAGATATTATATTGGTTTCACTGGTAAAAATAAATAATTGAAATGGGTATATATTTGTTTTTTGTTAAGTTGCCTAATAATTATGCACAGTAATAGTCACCTGCACACACAGATATCCCCCTAAAATAGCTAAAACTAAAAACAAACTAAAAACTACTTCCAAAAATATTCAGCTTTGATATTAATGAGTTTTTTTTGTTCATTGAGAACATGGTTGTTGTTCAATAATAAAATTAATCCTCAAAAATACAACTTGCCTAATAATTCTGCACTCCCTGTATATATTTTTTAGTAGAAACTCCGAAGTATTGATCTAGGCCCATTTTGGTATAGTTCATGCAACCATTTCACCGCCAAATGTGATCAAATAAAAATTGTTAACTTTTCACAAACTTTAGGTTTCTTACTGAAATTATTTACAAACAGCTTGTGCAATTATAGCACAAATTGTTTTAAATGCTTCTCTGGGATCCCCTTTGTTCAGAAATAGCAGACATATATGGCTTTGGAATTGCTTTTTGGTAATTAGAAGGCAGCTAATTCCAGCTGCGCACCACACTTGTATTATGCCCAGCAGTGAACGGGTTATTTAGGTAGCTTGTAGGGTTCATTATTAGCTTTAGTGTATAGATTGCCCTCCCACCTGACACATCCCACCCCCTGATCCCTCCATGATCCCTCTTAAACAGCTCTCTTCCCTCCCCCAGCCCCCAATGGTTACCCCCATCTTAAGTACTGGCAGAAAGTCTGCCAGTATGAAAATAAAAGGCTTTTTTTTTTTTTTTAATATATTTTGTTCAGTGTAGGATCCCCCCTTACCCCCCAACCTCCCTGACCCCCCTAAACAGCTCTCTAACCCTCCCCCTCTACTTATTTGCCTCCATCTTAGTACTTAGGTACTGGCAGCTGTCTGTCAGTGCCCAGTTTGTTGCAATTTATACTTTAAAAAAAAAAAATACAAAAAACATTTTTTCTGTAGTGTAGCTGCCCCCTCATTATCCTACCCCCTTCCAGATCCCTTTCCCAACATCGGATCCCACACTCCCTCATTCCCCCTCCTTCCCACTCACTGACAGTATTTTATTTTTACCGTAGTGTAGCGGTCCAACCCGCTCCTGCCATTCTCCCACACCCCTCCAGCGATTGGCTGCCCACAAGCCTCCCTCCTAACCCTCCCACACACCAACGATCGGCACATTATTGGCTGATGTAGAGAGGGCACGATTTTTTGACCAAGGACATGCCAGGTACGTCCGTGTTAAGTGGTTAATATAACAGTATTGGTTATTCAAAACTATGGGGAATGGGTAATAAAGGGATTATCTATCTTTGTAGACAATAACAATTCTGGTGTAGACTTTCTAAAGTAAAAAGCTGATTGGATTGTGCACACTATACATGTGCTGTAATGCCCTTTTGCACACCTATGAAAAGTAAACTTATGGAACTAGACCTGCACCAGCTCTGATCCCACCACCATCGAAGGCCTGGGGAGCAATTGTGCCCCTGCACCCAAGCCCAGTCCATCTCTGACTTTTGAATATGGGGTGAGATTACATATGCAGCGCAAGCTTCAGCGTAACTGCTGAAACCCGTCACCCGTAATTTCACCTTGCACATCGGGAAATCACATAAACCGCGCGGGCAGTTCATATACTGCCGTAAGTTGGATAAACTGGTGATGTCCAAAAATGTGAGTAAATACACATTTCTGGAGTCGCCAGTGACTTACGGCAATTTAGAAACTGCCGGCACATAAGAAAAAAAAATCTTAAGTTAAATCGCCCGTAAAAGTCTAACCCAACTTCCAAAAATAAACCTGACACGTCAAAACCCCTATATCCGCCATTACCCCACATCGCAGCTAATAATAAAAGTTTTAACCCCAAAACTGCAAACCCCCCACAATGCAATATACCTAATTAAACTATTAACCCTTAATCCGCCATTCACCCACATCACAATCTAACTAATAAATGTATTAACCCCTAATCCACCATACCCCCACATCGCAAACTACCTAATAAAGTGATTAACCTCTAAACCACCAACCCCCCACAATGCAATAAACTAATTTAATCACTAAGCCCCCTAACCTAACACCCCCTAAATTAACCCCAATTACATAAAATAATAAAATAAAGTTAAAATTAAAATAAATCAATCTAAAATTACAAAAAATAATAGTCTAAAATTACAGAAAAAAAATAAAGCAAATTATCAAAAATAAAAAGATTAAACCTAATCTAATACCCCTTTGAAAATAAACAAGCCCCCCAAAATAAAAACACCCCCTAATCTAAACTAAACTACCAATAGCCCTGAAAAGGGCCTTTTATAGGGCATTGCCCTAAGTTAATCAGCTCTTTTACTTAAAAAAATACTAAGTCCCCCCCTAACAGTAACCCCCCCACCCACTAAATCCCCCAAAATAAAAAAAATAAGTTACCCATTGCCCCTAAAGGGGCATTTGTATGGGCATTGCCCTTAAAAGGGCAATCAGCTCTTTTGCAACCCAAAAAATCCCTAATAAAAAAAAAAGCCACCACAAAAAATAAAAAAAAATCCTAAATCTAACCCCCAAATAGTTACTCACCGTTTCTGAAGTGCGGCTGAGAAGGTGTTCTTCCAGGTGGTGATGATCTTCTTCCAGGCGGCGATATCTTCTTCCAGCGCGGGGACCTCTTCTATCTTCATCCAGGACCAAGGCAACGAGGATCATAGTACAAATACAAATTATCAGAACATTCCTAAATATCAAAAGGGAGATCGATATAATAACAGGTTATCTTCTAATAGAATACTAACACTATTAGCATAATAGTGTTAACAGACACACATGGGCAAAGGGAGGCTTTCAAAACACGCGCCTGATGCACATTTCGCCAAACAAATGGCTTTCTCAAACCTGTTATTATATCGATCTCCCTTTTGGTATTTAGGAATGTTCTGATAATTTGTATTTGTACTATGAGTGACTATTTACCCTATGGGGATACTTATATGATTTGTTTATTTAGTTATACATAGAAAGTTATCAGACTCCTTTTTTGCCAATTATATTTGGTTTATTCATAGTTCGGACTCTGACAAGGTTTGCACCGCTCCAGTATTGCACTAGGGATAGATAATTTGTTCTGAGGTCAATCCTCTTTTTCAGATAGTTACATTGTGCAATCCGTGGGCATTTTTGGGTGCTTCCCTGCCAGATATACCAAAAATATTTTCCACAACACACTGTATGGTTGTTACCTGGGCATAAACGCTTTCCTTTTGTTTCATTATAAATTTTACTTGTTTTTATACACACACACACACACACACTAGTAAGTGTCTCTTTAATATTTTATTAACTCTTGATTAAATGTTAAGTTTTATTTACATTCTGATTCGACCAAACCTCACTGTTAGTTTATACTAACTTGCTTGTATCAATTAGTACTACAGAGTGCTCTGAACTATCCACTTTCCCTCTTCCCCCTTTTTTGATATATATTTCAGGATAGCGAGCACCCCCCTCATCCTTATAGTATATGGGATTGTTTCCCTGTATTACATAGCCAGAAACTACAATTTCTGACTATGTACAATAATTTTGTATGACTTGGGGATATATAGGATACCTGTTACTTTTCCACCCCCTGTTTTAATAAACTCCTCTGGCTATACCCATGAGTCAGTGTCACTACTGTGTCATATAGCGCTGGGTGTTATTATACTGATGCAGATACCACCGATCCTATAACCAGCCCTCCTCTGGCTATACCCATGTGCCAGTGTCACTACTGTGTCATTATATAGCGCTGGGTGTTATTATACTGATGCAGATACCACTGACCCTATAACCAGCCCTCCTCTGGCTATACCCGTGCCAGTGTCACTACTGTTTCAATATATAGTGCTGGGTGTTATTATACTTATGCAGATACCACTGATCCTATAACCAGCCCTTGTCTTTTGAGTGCTTATAAAGTATCTTTTTTGGTTAGTTCCTTTAACTAACAATCTTGTAAATTTGCAGTTTTGATACATAGCACCGCACCACAAATTACCTAATAATTTTGGGGCCAATAACGCTACAAGGAACGGTAATAGACCCTTTATCTTACTTTAAAGCAGTAGTGCCATCATCCCAACTTCTAGTCAAGCAGATACCACTGATCATATAACCAGCCCTCCTCTGGCTATACCCATGTGCCAGTGTCACTACTGTGTCATTATATAGCGCTGGGTGTTATTATACTGATGCAGATACCACTGACCCTATAACCAGCCCTCCTCTGGCTATACCCATGTGCCAGTGTCACTACTGTGTCATTATATAGTGCTGGGTGTTATTATACTGATGCAGATACCACTGACCCTATAACCAGCCCTCCTCTGGCTATACCCATGTGCCAGTGTCACTACTGTGTCATTATATAGTGCTGGGTGTTATTATACTGATGCAGATACCACTGATCCTATAACCAGCCCTCCTCTGGCTATACCCATGTGCCAGTGTCACTACTGTGTCATTATATAGTGCTGGGTGTTATTATACTGATGCAGATACCACTGATCCTATAACCAGCCCTCCTCTGGCTATACCCATGTGCCAGTGTCACTACTGTGTCATTATATAGTGCTGGGTGTTATTATACTTATGCAGATACCACTGACCCTATAACCAGCCCTCCTCTGACTATACCCATGTGCCAGTGTCACTACTGTGTCATTATATAGTGCTGGGTGTTATTATACTTATGCAGATACCACTGATCCTAAAATCAGCCCTTGTCTCGCTATACACATGTGCCAGTGTCACTTCTGTGTCTTTGTATAGAGCTGGGTGTTATTATACAGATGCAGATACACATCCAGTATTTCGCTCATGCTTTATTTATTCCATAATTTATCACCCGATATCACTAGCAGTCTCTTGACAAGCCACTAACTTTATTCACACTACATCTTTTTTTTTTTTTATTACTATTATTTAATCAGAAACAAAAAATATACAAAGGTTGTGGCGGACAATGCAAGGCCTAGTCACGGACACCAGTGTCTGTGTACGGACACCTTGCCTATCCCTGCTGCAGAGTGCTAGTGAGCAGGTTGCCTGTATTCAGTGCGACTGCAGAGTGCTAGTGAGCAGGTTTCCTGTATTCAGTGCGACTGCAGAGTGCTAGTGAGCAGGTTGCCTGTATTCAGTGCGACTGCAGAGTGCTAGTGAGCAGGTTGCCTGTATTCAGTGCGACTGCAGAGTGCTAGTGAGCAGGTTGCCTGTATTCAGTGCGACTGCAGAGTGCTAGTGAGCAGGTTGCCTGTATTCAGTGCGACTGCAGAGTGCTAGTGAGCAGTTTGCTTGTATTCAGTGCGACTGCAGAGTGCTAGTGAGCCAAAATTGAACTTTTCTTTTCTTCTTTCTAACAAATGGCGATAATTAAAGGGACACTGAACCCAATTTTTTTCTTTCATGATTCAGATAGAGCATGTAATTTTAAGCAACTTTCTAATTTACTCCTATTATCAAATTTTCTTCATTCTCTTGGTATCTTTATTTGAAAAGCAAGAATGTAAGTTTAGATGCCGGCCCATTTTTTTTTTTTATTATTATAAACAAGCTTTATTGTACGAAAATAAACAACAATACATAAGTTAGGCACGTCATGCAAGACGTATGTTACAAACATGAGTACACGGATCAAATTTAGTCAGCAACGACGTTCCTACAATAGCTTGGTTTTTATCAAAAAAATTTCAAACAAATATAATTGATAATAACGTATAACAAAATCCTGGTTAAGCAGAGTATTACTTATTCTCTAACCCAACACACAAAATGGGTAACTATCAATTATACGAGCGAAAGCAGGGCAGGGAGAGAGGGGGGAGAGGAACGTAGAAGAGCAGCACATAGGGAAGAAGAGGGGGGGAGGGGGGAGGAGATGAGGAAAGGAAAAAGAGAACAAGAGAGAGAGAGAAAAAAAAAAAAAAATTGTGGGAGGGGCTACACTGTTAAGTCGTATTATCTGTATGGATTTAACTCAATTATACTAGGGAACTGTTCCATTTCTCCATTATCATTTCATAGTTTGCCATTTGGCTTATTTTAAGATAGTGTAGCCTTTCTAGTGCGAGTAAGTCGGAAACAGAAGACTGCCAATCGTTCGATGTAGGAACATCAGGCGATTTCCATTTTTTGGGGATCAAACGTTTAGCTCCTGTGAGCATTATTAATAGCAAGGGTCGGTAGTGTGTATTTTTGAGTTTTGGGAGGTTTAAAAAAAGCAGTGTTTCAAGGGACATGGGGACCTCCACCTCCACGATCTCAGAGATTCTTCCCAGCACCTCTGACCAAAAGTTTCTCAAGCGCGGGCACGACCACCAGATATGGGTGAGCGTCCCGAGTTCGCCGCAACCTCTCCAGCACAAGGGGCTGGCTCTGGAGAAGAGGCGATGGATCCTATTTGGGGTGTAATACCATCTACATTGTAATTTTAGGTGTATCTCTTGTACGGTAGCCGATACCGATGATCGCCTAGTTAAGGAGAATGCACGAAGCCACTCCTCATGAGCGCGCTCCGAGCCAAGCTCTCCATGCCATGACGCTATGTACGAAGGGGGTGGGGTGTCAGGGCTAGTCAGCAGTAATTTATAAATGAGGGATATTAGCCGTCTCTGAGGAGTATTTGCGATACATAGTCGTTCATATGGAGTGGGATCTCTGGACAGTTGGTCTTTACATTTAAGATGTGTTATGTAATGTATTAATTGATTATATCTCAGCCATGAGGTGAATATGGTGTCATTTATCTCTTTCATTTGATTCTGAGTTTTAAATCCCCCGTTTTCTATAGCGTTAAAAAGACATCCCTCTGTATTCCTGACTCTGTAGCCTCAGATATTGTCACTACCCTTACTCAGAGGATGAATTCTCTCCAAGATTCCCTTACAAAAGCTATTAAGAGCTCCACGGCAGACCTCAGGCGAGATATTGGCGTTATTAGTGAACGCATTGATGTCCTGGAAAAAAAACAAGAGGACTTAACAGTTGAACAGGGAAACTTGGCTAACCACTCTCAAGTTCTAGTGGACATGCTAGACACAGTTGAAGCTAAGATGGCGGATATGGAAGACCGCTCCCGCAGAAACAACTTAAGATTTAGAGGTGTACCTGAAGAGATCACCCCAACTGATCTTAGCAAATACCTTCTTGAACTGTGTGAAATACTCCACCCTCCAGGTTTCCCCAACGAGACCCTGATAGACAGAGCGCACAGACTCCCCAGGGGGAGGAATGTCTCAGCAGAGAAACCAAGGGATGTGATAGCCAGATTCCACTACTTCACATACAAAGAACAAATTCTTAGAGCCATGTTTCTTCGCCCCACTCTACCAGCCAAATTTGCCTCTATACAAATATTTCCAGATCTGTCTCAATTTACGATGCAAAAGAGAGGCACATTCCGTGAAGTGACAAAGACATTGAGACAGATGGGAATTAAATATAGGTGGGGATACCCTACTAAACTTCTGATTCAAAAAGATGGAAGATTCTACACAGCGGATACCCCAGACAAAGGCCTCTTCCTTCTCAAGGGATGGACCAAGTTCCCCAACCAATTTGGAGAAAATAGCTCCCTTATCCCTCAGGATATGGAACTCAACACTACCCCCTCCTCTATTCTAAGACCATCTGCATTTGAATGGAGGCCCCTTGCTCAGAGAAGTACCCCTTCTAAAAGACAGAACTTAGCACCTCAGCAACTATCATCAGATAGGGTAGAAGAATCCTCAGGAGATGAAGACTGATAAGTATATCCTTTGCTACTAAATGTTTTTTGTTATATTGTTTTGCAGGGGGGATGTTTTATTTGCTCCCTAGTTATGCAACTGTTATGAAAGGGGGAATGTTAAACTACAGGACTAGAGACATTGGATCCTGATTGAAGATAAGTTTCATGGGCACATACATATTATAAGAGACTTCCTACCTTAGGAACCGTGCTCCTGACTCAGCTTTAACTGTGAAAATATCTGAGTACTACATACCTTTCTTGCAATGCTTCGATTTCCTATTGCTGATAATGTAAATGCTAGAATTCTTTTCATTGTTTGCAGTGTCTACAGTCCTTATGTGTTACTCTTGATATTGATTGCATGTACTGTCATAAGAGACTTTCTGCCTCAGGACTCATCCTCCTGCTTTGGCATTGACTGTGAAAATGTCAGAGTAATACATACCTTTCTTGCAATGCTCAGGTTTATTCTTCATCTGTGTTTACAGTTTTCATGTGTTACTCTTGATATTGATTACATGTACTGTCATAAAAGACCTTCTGCCTCAGGATTCATCCTCCTGGTCTGGCTTCGACTGTGAAAATGTCAGAGTAATACATACCTTTCTAGCAATGCTTAGGTTTATTTCTTATCATTTCTGTTACTTGTTGCAAATTTCAATGAATCCTATATGGAAGGTATATATGGGGATACGCTGCAAAGATATGGACACGCAATAAGAGACTATCCAATTTTGCCCTATTGCTGATAACGAAAATGCTTGAATTTTTTCTTTCTCTTACAATGTTTACAGTTATTCTGTGCTACTCTTGACACTGATTATATGCACTGTTTATCATAACTCACAAGCCCTATGTTTATTATATGTTACATTTGTCTAGAGATTTGAGACAGGTAATTCCTAACCAACCTAACAGCCTCTACAAGAGATAAAATATTACTATCTCTGTTCCAAAGTACGTATAATTTCCCAGGACCTTAACTCCCGCACCCTATTCCCTAGACACCCATACTTGCTTTAATAGCTCTCAGCCCATAGTACCCTACAATTATATTCAAACCTAGCATACACCCACTAGGTACTAATAGAGACACATAAGCCGTTGAATATGCGAATGGGTATGTTAAGATGGATGTGATAGGAAGGATATGTTTCATCACATGACTAGAGCCTGTTAGCCTCAATCGGAGAGTCTCGCTTGATAAGGCATAACTTATTGAGTCCTAAAGTAAATGCTGTAAGACAAGTCCTAAGCATATCTGACAAAAAGGCTTTACTAGATCCCCTCTAGTTCTCTATTGCCTATATGAGTTAATTATTAATTAAGATATATTAGTTTCGCACCTGTGAGTATAGATTAGCCTAAATATCAATAGATAAGCCACATAAGAGATGCGAGATCAGAACAGAAACACCTGACCTTGGCAATTAAGATGCCATTATGCACTTAAATGTAGTTTCGCAGGTTTTGGTTATACAGAGTGAAGCTACTATGACCCATACCAGATGTTAGATCAGAACAGAAACACCTAACCTAGGCAACAAAGATTCCATTATGTGCTAAAATATAGTTGGTAGGTTCTAATTACACAGACGGAAGCTATTATGATTACTGTGATCCTTCACCATTTTCTCTCGCATTTATGATTGAAAGATATTGTTTTGATCAGATAAAGTTTTTACATGACCTTCAGGACAGCACACTGAACCATTAATATCTCATTTTTCTCTCCTTGACATCTGCACTTTTAATCATTTACGGTTAAACCCTATACAGGAACACCTTTTTCTTCTTTCCTCATGACCTATAGAATGATACTAATTTATACAGTTACACCTCGATAAATATACATAGAATTGACCCTGCTTATCAGGGAAGTGATGCACATTACTGTTTCTCTTTCCCCCTCCCCCCCCCCCCCCTGCTTACAGACTTTGCCTCGGCCCGAACCCCATCTCCCCTCTCCTCTCTCCGATTTTCAGTTTTTCTTTCTCTTATTTCTTACTCTTTTGGACATTGGTTAATGCAGTCGTAGGACTGTATCTCTCCACCCCCCCCAAGGGTAACACCATAGCTTACCGAAAGTAAGCACAAGAACACAGATTCAATCGCACTCAATAAGTGACCTACTTTTCATATTTTCATAACTTATAAACAGACGGTAACCACCAGCCCACACTCATTACTGCTCTCAGACTACTAACAACGGCTATTTAACTTCCCTTCTTCCTCCTTCCTCACCCTTTAGATCCCCCCCCCCTTTTTTTTTTTTTTTTTTTCGCGATGAACCCTGGTCTTAAATTTGTCTCCCTCAACACGAAGGGACTTAACTCGCCAGAGAAGCGAAGCATGGTACAAACTTACTTAAGGAAGCTCCAGTGTGATGTTTCCTTCCTTCAGGAGACGCATTGGTCTTCAACTAATACTCCAATATTGAAATCTAGACACTTTCCGGTGGTCCTTAATTCGACCTACCATGAAAAAACCAGAGGTGTCTCAATTTGCATCAGTGCAAGAGTTGCATTTCAACCACAACATATAGAAATGGATCCAGAAGGGAGGTTTCTTTTGGTGGTTTGCAAACTGAATTCACACCTCTTCACTCTAGTAAACTTGTATGCCCCTAACCAAGGCCAGATAACCTTCCTCCGCACAATGCTGCATCTTATCGATGGCCTGAAGCAAGGCACATTAATTCTAGGAGGAGATTTTAATCTAGTCTGGGACCCCCATACGGACAAAAAACTCCCGAAAGATAGAGTTTTAGACAACTACTCTAGATCTACAGCTCCTAAATTTCAAAACCTGATATACCAGTCTGAGCTCTATGATGTGTGGAGGGCATGTCACCCTGACTCACGAGATTACACGTATTTTTCTCCCCCTCACCGATCATACTCGAGATTGGACTACTTCTTTGTCGACTCCTGGTCTATGAACAACATCACAAACTCTAGCATATGCAGCTGTCCATGGTCAGATCATGACGCTGTTACAATGTCTATTGACATTGAGAGATCTGCACTGGCTAGACCGTCATGGAGACTCCCGAGGTTTCTCTGGGAGGACATCTCTTTTGTCACAGAATTGGTCGACAAGGTCGAGGAATTTTTAGACACTAACAGACCCAATCAGACTTCGCACCAAATCAGGTGGGCAGCATTAAAGGCGTACATCAGGGGATTCTGTATTGCAAAGGCATCGAATATCAAAAAAAAATGGGGGGCCCCGCTAGGCAAGCTCACTTGCGACCTACGGGCGAAAGAAAGGCAAAACAAACTAATGCCTACAGCTAGCCTATCCACTGAGATTTTGAATTTGAAATCACAGATTAAAAACCTGGAAGTGGAAAAATTTAAACGAGCCCTTTTGAGATTCAAAATGATTATGTACTCAAAAAGCAACAAAGCAGGCTCGATGCTTGCAAATAAACTGAAGCAGAAACTATCTAGCTCCCGAATACCATACCTCGTCCTTGAAGGTCAAAAAGTACATGCTCCTGAAGACATAGGAAAGGCTTTTGCCGACTTTTATGAACGCCTGTACAACATCAACTCTCATGAGACACCCAGAGTGATGTCTCCTCCGGATATCTCCTCCTTCTTACAGAGACTAGGTCTACCCAAACTCTCAGAGGAAGACAAGGTTAAGCTAACTGAACCTATTACTGAAATGGAACTCGGAATAGCAATTAAACAGTTGAAGACTGATAAAGCCCCGGGCCCGGATGGGTTTCCGGGGCAATTGTACAAAAAATTACAAACGCAACTCAAACCTGTACTCTGTCAAGCGTACAACGAAATCAGAACTGAAGGACAGATACTACAAGAATATCTTGAAGCAACTATAGTTGCGATCCCAAAGCCGGGTAAAGACCCGACCCTTTGCGGCAATTTCCGTCCCATTTCACTTATTAATGTAGACACAAAATTATATTCTAAAATTCTCGCGGAAAGGCTGTCTCCCCTGCTGCCGGGATTAATCAACACAGACCAGGTCGGATTCGTGAACGGCCGGCAGGGCCCGGACAATACGAGATGACTGATTTCCGTCTTTTCCGAGGCGAAGAGACGAGCTGTCCCCCTTCTGGCCCTGTCACTAGACGCTGAAAAAGCGTTTGACAGGGTCAGATGGGAGTATATGTGGAGAGTCTTGGACACGTTTGACTTCCCACCCGAAGCCATAACCATGATCAAAGTCTTGTACTCTAATCCAAGTGCCAGAGTAAGAGGGTTGGGCTTCTGCTCTCCTCCCTTCAATATTTCCAATGGTACCAGGCAAGGCTGTCCACTATCCCCCTTGCTATTTGCCCTGGTCATGGAACCATTGGCAGAACTGATTCGGATGTCGCCTGTCATTGAGGGATTACCAGTAAGCACCAGTCAGGAAAAGATTGCTCTGTATGCGGACGACATTACTCTCTTTCTCACAAACCCCCAAAGTTCAGTCCCGGCAGTTTTCACTGCCCTAGAACAGTTTAGCCTTCTGAGCTATTACAAAATAAACGTCTCAAAAACAGAGGCATACAGTATTAACTTGCCCGAAGACCAACTCCTGAGCCTACGTGAAACGTATGACTTTCACTGGTCTACAACGTCCCTCAAACATCTAGGTGTTCACCTAAGTGCAGACCTAGACGTCATCCTCTCTTTAAACTTTGACGCCCTCATCATTGAGTTGCGATCCTTAACACACAGATGGGATTTCAGAGAAATCTCTTGGATGGGCCGCATCGCCACGGTGAAAATGTCACTGCTTCCTAAAGCGCTGTACCTATTCCGATGTCTCCCATTGAACATCCCGCATGGCACATTACAACAAATTCACCGAATTTTCTCTAAGTATGTATGGGGGAAAAAGATGCCTAGGATTAGCTACAAAACCATGCAGAGAGAGTTCTCCAAAGGTGGAGTAGCTTTTCCAAATATATTCCTTTACTATGAAGCCGCTAGACTATCACAGATCACGGCTTGGGGCCCGACTAGAGAGGAACCGAAATGGTTCAAAATAGAGGAACTACACCTACCTGAAGGCCTAGACTTACCAAGTATTCTCTGGGTTCATGAACACAAGCAGCTGGTAGATAGAGTTCCTAACCCCATAGTACAACAAAATATCAAACTGTGGCATGTACTTAGACATCATAAGGAGATTGCCCCACACCCCTCACCGATTCACCAGATAAGGGGTCTTCTTTGGGACCTACCGAATATCCATCTTGAGTTTTGGATACAACACAACATAGACATGGTGGAACATCTGTTTTCAAACGGTAAACTTATGACAGTTCATCAAGTACTCGACTTACTAAGCGGTTCTCCCTTATGGCTCTACTTTGAATGCTGTAGGGTACTCAGCTTACTTCGCTCCTGGAAATTTGGCACTCAGACTCTCAGACCCCATTCTAAATGGGAAGAAAGATGGCTGCTTGAGATGGGGACGTGGAAACCCCTCACATTCCACTATAAAGCCATGCTACAAGACCACTCAGAAGGCCTCCCAAGCCAAATCAAAATGTGGTGCAAGGAGTTGGCTTTAATCATATCAGATATAGAGCTGAAAGCAGCGATTGAATTGACAAAAAAAACGATCCATTGTATAACGATCTTCGAAAGTTATATGAAACTAATGCTACAATGGTACAGAGTGCCCACCAAACTGTCGAGAATGTTTCCTAATGTATCTCCCGATTGCTGGAGATCGTGCGGAAGGGTAGGCTCCAATTCCCATATATGGTGGTCATGTCCTAAAATAAAGGACCTATGGAAAGATGTTGAGACACTCTTGCATTCTATGAATCTGACTATACAGCTAACGCCAAGGGTGGCACTCTTCCACATCATGGATAATACTCTCCCCAAATGTAGCAAGCAACTGGTGATCTATGTGATGGCGGCCACCAAACTTTGCATTGCTAGAGCCTGGAAACAGGTTACCTCACCCACGATTTCGGAAGTCTGTGAGGTAATACAATACTTAGCCAACATGGAAAAATTTGCATATAGCTCGTTAGAGCGAATGGAAGTTTACTGGGCAATTTGGGGTGACTGGATTCAGATCCAGTAGACCCATACGGACTCCCGTACCGCTCTTCCTCTCCCTAGGCAGTTGGGACAGGAGATACCGCGCACAAGTAGTTTTACCCCCTTTTTTTTTTTTTTTTTCTCTTTTCTCCCCTTTCTCCCCCACTCACTCTCTTCATGTCTCCATCTCCACTACCGCGTTCTTTACCCTAACCCCTTCCCCTTTCCTTACCTCTTCTTACCTGAACTTCCCCTCCCCCTCCCATGTGATGACTCCCTCCCTACTAACCCTATAACCTACCCCTTACTCCCAATGCCACTGAATGACCATGTTAAAATACAGACCGACAAAGTAATTGAGAAACGTGGTTACAACTGTCACTTCAACCCTATCACTACGACTCTGGAGTTATACTCCGCTATCCGTGACTTCTAGATACATAGTAGACTCCCCGCATTGACTGAATAGAAGCACAAATATTGCTTACAATATATATGGATGTATATAAGTCTGCAATACGCCTAATTGTTATATGTTAATGCTATGTAATTGTTTTGATGTACTTGTGGAAAGTAATTTCTTTCTTTGGTTATCTAACTGTATGTACCTTTTGTTCTTAATAAAGAAAAAATTTAAAACTAAAAAAAAAAAAAAAAAAAAAAAAAAAGACATCCCTCTTTCAAAGTGTAGGGGGTGCGTAATCTAGATCCCAATTTGTGATATGGTAGAGCAGGGTTTTCCAGTATAGGCAACAAAGGTGATAGTCCTCTTGTAATGTGGACAGAGGACGAGGCCACCCTGTCCCATTCAGTTAACACGTCTTTTAGTATAGGGTATTTGTTTAGGACTCTGGGGCGCTGTGTCGAGGGTATCCAGGCTAATGTGCCTACATTGTTAACTCCCAGAATATGGCTATCTATTCTAACCCACAACTTATGATTTCCATTTTGTGACCATTCTACAATGTGTTGCAGGGCTATGGCCCGTTTATAAGCTTTCAGGTCAGGGAAACCCAGTCCCCCCCTATCCCTAGGGAGGTACATGGTCTTACGTGGTATTCTGGATCTAGTGCCAGACCAAACAAACTGTTCTAGCAACCTCTGCATTTGTGGGATGTAGTCTTCCGGTAGGGAGATCGGAATAGTTTGCAAGATATATAGAATGCGTGGTAGCACATTCATTTTAATAACCCCTATTTTGCCAAGCCAAGAAAGTGGCTTGTTCTTCCAGGACGAGAGGTCATTAGTGATGTCCTGTTTCAGTTTCAAGTAGTTTTCTTTGAATATGTCTTGGTGTTTTTGAGGAATATAAATACCTAGGTATTTTAGTTTTGTTGTGGATATTGGGATATGATGTGTGTCTCAAAGCATATCTATGTGTTCTTGAGGGGCGCTAATATTGAGTAATTCCGATTTCCCCAAATTTAAATGGAAATTTGAGACCCTTCCGTATTTATTTAGCTCCTCAAGGAGTTCGGGAACCGATGTGTGTATGTTCGTGAGTGCATAAAGAATGTCGTCCGCGTAGAGTGCCTGTTTATGTTCAATGTCGCCCATTTGGATCCCTGTAATTTTGTCATTTCGCCGAATCTTCTGAGCTAGGGCCTCTATGGTTAAAGAGAACAGTAGTGGAGACAGGGGGCATCCCTGTCTGGTTCCATTTGTTATTTTGAACGGCTCTGAAAGCGTGCCGTTCACCCTCACACGGGCTCCCGGGTCGGAGTACAGCGAGAACACCATGTTCATGAAACTCTCCCCGAAATTCATTGATCGCATCACTCGACGCAGAAAAGGCCATCCGACCCGGTCGAAGGCCTTCTCCGCGTCAGTCGAGAAGAGGGCCATAGGCACACCTTCAACTCTTGCATAGTTTATCAGTTGTAAGACCTTGGTGGTGTTGTCGCGTGCCTCCCGACCCGGGATGAATCCCACTTGTTCTGGAGAAATTAAGTTTGGTAAGAATTTGTTAAGGCGCTTTGCCAGAATTTTAGCTAGTAGTTTAATGTCTGTGTTTAGTAAGGATATTGGTCTAAAATTTTCTGGGGCAATGGGTTCCTTACCCGGTTTAGGGATAACCGTAATGTGTGCCTCTAGCATAGATTTCAACAGTCTGGGGCATTGGCGTAGATTATTAAATAATTGGATTAGACTTGGGGTTAGCATAGGAAGAAATGCCTTATAGTATCTAGGGGTGAGTCCATCAGGACCCGGACATTTCCCCTTGGGGAGATCTCTATTTGCGTCAGTCAGTTCCTCCAAGGTAATCGGGGCATCTAAGGTGTCCGAGTCAACGTTATCTAATTGGGGCAAGTCCAGGTCAGAGAGGTATTCGTCAATTTGATTTTCCGTAATAGGAGGTGGGTCTACAGTCCGCGTCCCGTCTGTGTTGTTGGACAAATTATAAAGTTTGCTGTAGTAGGTGCTAAAGGCCCCTGCGATTTGTTTACTGCCCTCAATCTTGGTGCCATCCTTTGTTTTTAGATGATGTATATAAGCTTTGAGCTGTGATCTACGGATCGATCTAGCTAGCAGTTTGCCTGGCTTATTGCCCCCCTCATAATACTGCTGCTTAGAAAAGAGCAGTCTTCTGTGGTGAGCTGACATGAGATGATTTTTGAGGTCTAACTTAGCCCTTGTGATGTCGTTTTTGATTGTTTTGTCAGATGGTTTGAGTTTATGTTTGGCCTCTAAATCTGCGATTACGGTCAACAGATGTGAGTGTTTTTCCCTGTGTGATCTAAGCAATCTTGCTTTGTGTTTGAGAAATACACCGCGGATAACACACTTGTGTGCCTCCCAAGTATTTGGCAGAGAGGTACTCATGGGGTCATTGAATGAGAAGTATTCAGTTAGGGACTTGCCTACGTCTTCAGCTATAGGTGGCAATTCTAGTAAGGAATCGTCCAATCTCCAAATATACGTTGTTGGGGGAATGTCAGGCCATGTCACATTGCATATCACAGGCGCATGATCGGACCATGTAATGTTACCTATCTCACAGTCCGCTGTCAAGTCAAGTCCTATGGAATCTGTGAAGAAGTAGTCAATGCGTGAGTATTTGTCGTGTGGGGAGGAAAAGTATGTGTAGTCACGGTCTGTTGGGTGTAGTGTTCTCCACATGTCGTGGAGTTGAATATCGGCGAGAGACGCCCTTACACTTTTGGTGGTTCTGCGGGGGATATTGGATGATCCGTTAGATGTGTCAAGAAGTGGGTCTAGTGGTAGATTCAGGTCTCCTGCTACAAACATGGGGCCTTTGGAGTGGTCTAGTAATATCTTGGTAACACGCTTTACGTACTGGTGTTGTGCTGTGTTTGGTGCGTATATACACGCTAGCGTAATAGGATGGGTGTATAAAGTGCCTTGTATTAGTAAGTAACGACCCTCTGGGTCTTTTTCAACATGGGCGACCCTGATTGGGACTGTTTTGTGTATTAATATACCCACGCCCCCTTTCTTTTCAGGGCCGGATGAAAAATAGGAGGAGGTGTATGTATTGTCTGTCCATTTTGGCTCTCTACCTCTCCGGAAATGAGTTTCCTGTATGAAAACAATTTGGCTATTTAAGCGTTTAAATTCTTTAAATCTCTTACCTGGACTGTTTAGTCCCTTTGCGTTTATTGAAACGAGAGTGAGGCCATGGGATCCAAATCTGCTCTTCCTCGGATCCATTCTAGAGGAGAGGGAGAAAAAAAAAAAAAAAACACAAAGGGGGGGGGGGGGGAATATAGAAAAGGGAAGGGAGAGAAGTTAGAGATTAGGGTTGGTAAAGTAGGGTTCTAGTATGTGCAGCGGGGAAAGAAGCGAGATGAAGAAGAAGGAAGTAACCAGGACTTTATTGCTCTTTAGGTAATTATCTGCCTGACACAAAGGGCAGAATAAGTGTATTTTGTAAGTGTAACAATAGCCTTCCTTATTAAAGAGATATCTTTTAGATATCAAAATTAGCAAGTCAAAGAAAGCGAAATAAACAAATTAGTGTCAATTGGGGTAGTATCCCCAAAGTGGACAACTTTTAATTATATGTATTTACAGAAACCCTAACGCATTGGTCTAATAAAAGAAGGGAAGAAGAAAATGCTCTGAAATTAACTGGTCTGTGCTAGGTTGTGAGTTAGGGGGGTAATGACTGAGACATATTGAGGAGATATTTGTACAGCCATATTTAGGTGCTTACACAACGTGGTACAGGATGGGCCCCGGAGTCCAATATAGATTGTCTCTTGGAACAGTTTTTTGCGGGAAGCAGCCCTCAAGGGAAACCCTTCGTTATTTTTATTTATGGAATGTAAGGTTAGGAAAGATTGGTAGGGGATTGGGGTTGGGATAGAGAGGGAATGGTAAGTGAAAGGGGAAGTTTGCATTTACATGGTTAGATCCTGAAGCACAGAACATATATAAGACCAAACTGAACTTTAACCTATTAAAATAACAACTTCAAACCTTCCTTAAACAATGGGGTATCCTAAGAGAGGTCAAGTCATTGTGGCCCTCAATATTAAACAGTGGGGGCTAGCTGGTGTGGTTGATGACCAAGGGGGCCTTAGAGAACTGGGTCCCTTTTTTGTCAAAACCTTTAGTAAGTTCCAGCTACAGACAAGAGCCTTATGCTCTCAACTGAGCATTATTTTGGAAGGACAGATTTCCCTCTCAGAGTATCCATTAGTTCTGTGCAGTTGGATTGATATCTTCATTGTTGATTGCAAGAGCAGCATAGAAGGCCTGTGGATCCCCTCCTGGCCTGTAGATTGCTGATTTATTGTTATGGGTCGCCATCAGTGAGACCGGGAATCCCCATCTGTATTGCACTTTATTTTCTCTGAGGAAAGAAGTAATATGGCCCATTTCCTTTCTTTTCTGCAGTGTCACTGGCGATAGGTCCGAAAAAAGTTGGATTTTTTCTCCTGCGTGTGTTATGGATTGTTTGGTTCTGGCACATTTAAGTATCTCCTCCTTTTCTTTGAAGCTTAGGAATTTAATTATTATGTCTCTAGGCGGCCCTTTAGGCAGTGGTTTTGGCCGGAGTGCCCTGTGTGCACGCTCCAGTGCAATCTCTGGGGAGTTAGGTGTGTCTTTTATTGTTCGAAAGAGACTCTGCAGGTATCCCTCTATTGCAGGCGGGTGTATAGATTCAGAAACACCTCTGACCCTTATGTTGTTCCTGTGGCAGCGGTTTTCAAGGTCCTCAAGTTTGTCTGAGAGGACCTGTATATGTTGTTGCTGTATTTCTAAGCTATTGCATTGCACTGTAGTTGCCAGAGATCCCTGCTCTATTTCTGTTTTAGAAACTCTGCTTTCTAGGGCATTGATATCTTTTTTAAGATCGCCAAAAAGGCTCCTCATCTCTTGGAGCACTCCCTGTATGTCCTCTTTTGATGACAGATAGCGCAAGTCTCCTTTAGTTAGAGGTTGTGATTGTTCTGCAACTTGTGGTGGCATATCTTTTATTACTTGTGAGCTTTGCATGTGGGCCATATCTTCTGTTTGTGGGCTGAGGTTTGTGTCTAGCTGTTTGAGGTATCTGTTCAATGGTCTGGCAGCTGTGTTCTTGTCAGCCTTATTGATTTTTTTAATAGGCATCCCCACTTCAAATGAAAAGTCTGTGTAGTTGTACTTGTACTGTCCCTTTAAATTAGTGAACTGATGTGTCCTATCAGGGAGATATAGCCTATTTCCTCAACAACTTCAGTACTAAAAAGAGGTTATCAGATCAGGCCCCCTGCTCATATGTGTGCACATTATTCTGACATATAAAACACCTAGAGTGAGCAAAATTCACTTTTCTGTTATCAGCAGGCACTTCTGCAATTTATCATATACAGAGAGCTTATTGCGGGAACATGGAGGTGTGGGCAGTAGCTCATTATACGGGTCAGCCAGTGATATAGGTGATCGTGTTACAGTGTGACACTTTTTTTGCATGTGTGTTTACTCACTGAGGGTTTTTGGCTTCAACGCTCTCTGCTCTATTGGGGCCGTTCAAACCAGCAATGGCGTCGCCACGTGGTTAGGCGTTCTCATGCGTGTCCCTGCAAATCTTAAAAGCACGTTCCGGTTATGATGTGTGACCGCTTGAGGTGAGTGCGGCCAAAATTAGTTTTATTTTCAGCTGGGTATGTTCCGGTCAGGCAAGGGCACGCTGCTGATTACCCTATGCTGTCCGTGTATCGCGGCGTCCGAAGCTCAGTTGCGCTCCAGGCCGCAAGCAGCGTGTCTCGCTGATCAGTAATAGTTGTGATGAAACTCCGTGTGTTGTGAACCACTGCAGGACCGGAGTGTTCGCCTATGCTGTATGGTGGTTTTGGACTGTTTGGTAGGGTCTCTTTAGTGTTTTAAAGTATGTTGTCCACTTTGAGGATTAGGAGCTCCTTCAGCAGTCAGCCATTCGCCTGCGTGGCCAAACTCCGCCCCCCCCGCCGGCCCATTTTTAATGAACAATCTGGGTTGTTCTTGATGATTGGTGGATTAATTTAACCGACCTATAAAAACAAGTTGCTGTCCAGTGTCCAAATAAAAAAAATAGCTTAGATGCCTTCTTTTTCAATAAAGATAGCAAAAGAACGAAGAAAAATTGATAATAGGAGTAAATTAGAAAGTTGCTGAAAATTGCTGCTCTATCTGAATCACGAAAGAAAAAAATTGTGTTCAGTGTCCCTTTTAAGAGGTGGGACCCACTGACTGGATGTTTTACTAATATTTACAAATATGCATTATCCCTTATCTGAGTTTACAAACATCCCTTATTTTCAGATATTTTAAAGGGACAGTTTACTCAAAATTTGTCTCCCCTTTAATTTTTCCCAATGATCGACTTCACTTGCTGGAGTGTATTAAATTGTTTACAAGTATTTCCTTTACCCTTATATTGGCATTTTAAATAGTTTATTAAACCAGTGGTATCCCCACCTATTCTGAAAGTTTCTGGCCTTAGGTCCAAGCTATAGATAAGCTGTAAAACACAGCCAGCAGAATAAATTACACTCCATGTGGAGTATAGAAGAGATCAGGCAATAAAATGATAATTTTCCATTGTTCTCTCCAAGTATTGGCCTTTGGTTTAAGGACAGATATAAGGTAAAGAAGCATGTATATGTACACAATGTGATAAAGTAATGAGATCTGATTATACCTGCAAGCTCAACCCATTTTATTAGGTTGTGGCTTCAAAACATAAAAATCAGCTATTGCATATACACAAATAAACCGCAAAAGCAAATTCTTATATATTTTATACTCTGTAGTTGGTAAAAAAAGTAATTGGAAACACATTAAGGTAAAAAACAATATTACAGTATACTGTCCCTTTAAGTTTAGCTCAGGAATGCCCACACTGTGCTCATCACACATTTGTAATGGACTATTTTTTATGTCACAGCCATGTTTGCCAGCCGATAATCTAATGGTCTAAACTCTGGTGAGATTATCTAAGAAGTCTCATTAGTGCTGCAAATTCCCTCAAATTTTAGAGAGGCAAATGTTATCTTGAGAGCATTTAATCTCACTATGCAGAGGTCTGGGTGCGAGTGAGAGACAACAATATTACAATAAATATTCAAACCCCCGGCTCCAAAAATTTTGCTAGAGTTCGCTCTGTCAAGTTTTTTTTAATAATCAGACCCCTAATTTGGATCATTACTAAAGGGACATGGTACTTTAATATTTTCCCCTTTATCAAGGCCAGCCTGGGAAACCAGACCGTCCCTCAATGTGTTAGAAGACTGGCCCCAGCCCCCACTTCTGGCCCAGCCTCTACCCCCGGCTCCAGCCCCCCTACTTTTACCTTGGACCATTTTTCCTCCGCAACAGACCCTTGCACCCTCATTAGGAGCAGTCCTCGGGTCAATTTTCTGCCTTGAAGAAATGTGCTACACATGCACACAAGGCTCGCTCCCTGTCCTCCCTGACCAAGGATATGACTCTACGGCGACCCACCGGCCTGCCGGGAAAAGTCCCGGTATCTCGGTGGGCCAACCCAGCATTAAATGTGTTAGAAATCACTTAAGCTAATTTTTCTATTTTAAATAGTTGCTTTTGTTCACTGACTGACTACACAACTTATTATTCAGAAGAACATGCCTTTCAAATGGGCTAAGTATGCAGAAAGAGCAGCTCTCATTTTATCTCACTTTCTCTATTCACAAAAGCAATTCTTATGTATTTAAAAGGACATGCATACTGCCCATATGCTAAATCACTTGAAAGTAGTGTTGACACCAAGCAAGTATTTTACCATCATATATAGTATTTTTAAGGCTCAGGTCAGACATATCATTGTAAACTTGTATGGAAGGTATGGTCTTGAAATTAAAAGGAATTTTATGTCACCAACTTATTTGCCAGCAATGGTGTATTTTGTTTTTACACTGCCCTAGGCACTACAAAGTCTACTGTTCACAATCCCCACCTCCAAAAATGTTATCTAATACTTACCCCATGTATTGCTCACAACAGCAGGCCAGGGTGCATGAAGGGTTCATGCAACCACACTAGACGAGCACGGGCCAATGAATGAATATTCAATTTGATGAACATTTGAGTAGGAAGGCCTCATGCCATAGAAATACTTCTCAAAATGTGTCACCCCTTTTAATTTAAATCCTGCTGCCCTAGGCTCAGACTTAGTTGCCCTATGCCAAATATGTCACTGGTTGCCAGTAGCAGTAGCATATGCTAAAAACCTTTTAGAATGTTTTGATTGGTCAATGCCTAAATGCTATGCTACTGGAATATGAACAAAGTCTCCTATATGCAAACAAGAAAAATAAATGCATAGCCAGGTACAAAACAAAATGTATGCTGACCTGATAAATTAATTTTTTTTGTCAAAAAGTCCACCAGTCATCATGTTTTTGAATTCTCCTCCTAGTGGTCAGGAGGGGAATTCTCACAAGTAATGACTTGTGGATTCTCACCATCTCTAATGAAAGAAATATAAAATAAGTTAACCTTATATAACAATTTCACATTTCTTTCCCACCAATAATTATAAGGGCTCAGTGTTCTACTGTTCTAAATAGAGACAATGGAGTGTGAATGTTAAATTATGCTTTGTATAGATTGCTTGAGATTCTTGCATTGTATGTTCCTTTTAGAGATGGAAAGATAAATTTGAGATACTTTATGTCTGATCTCCAACAATGTTATTGAAATGAAATACAGCATTACTTGTCATGCAGCCAATATTTCAGAGAGAAACCTAAAGTTTGTGAAAAAATGTGACCAATCACAGTGAACCATGCCTCATATAACCTGAACTACACACTTTTCATTGGCTCATTGTGAAATCCTACGTTTATTTTGAGGTTGGCTTCCTGCCACACAAGGTTCTGCATGGATAGCATCAGAACTTTGTGAAGCAACTGCTACAGTTTTGTTTAACAGCACTTGTCCTCAGGGCAAAAAAAAAATGACAGATTTTAAAAACATTTAAAACCCAAGTTTTCCCATGTGATGACAGTTTATTAAATGCATATACCAATCCTTATTAAAGGGAGATTTAAATGTCTTTTTTCATTGTTGGATCTAAAAAAAGAACATTTTAAAATATTTTACAGCATATTACACTAGGCTTTTGAGGCATGTTTCTGTCCACCAATAGAAATCTGTGAGTTTATCTTAATGGACATAAAACTGCAAAAACAAAAATGCTCTGCTAGAGCATTTTATTAATGCACTATTGCTGGCATATAACAGTGTGGTTTAACACATAGTTAAAGTCAACTCCAGTACTGGGAGATAGCAGAACACATCTAGTGAGCCAATAACAAGAGACATACAAGCCTAAAGTGATTGTAAACTTTAACGAATTAAAGCCCAGTAGCAAAAAATTATCTTAAATGCAGGGGCACTTTAATTCATTGAAGTTTACAATGATGCTTATTTTTTAAAATTCTTACCTTTGCGTTATGGAAAACATACTGACGTTTCGCCACCCGCATCTGCTGCTTTCCTTAGCATATCAATGACTAATCTGGCCGTTGCGTTGCCCCACAAGCTGGACGCCAAAGGGGGCACACAACGATTGGAGGAAGCCAGACTTGTCATTGATCTGATGAAGAAAGCAGCAGATGCGGGCGAAAGATCGGCGTTATGTTTACCATAACGCAAAATAAAGTATTATTGAAAATAAGCATCATTGTAAACTTTAATGAATTAAAGTGCCCCTGCTTTTTAGAGTATTATTTGATACTGGGCACTTTGATTTAACATATGTCATATCCCTTTAACTCTCTAAGTGACATAACCCCTACTACTGATCCACTAATGGCCTAACCTCAAAGCAACAATTTCCTAATTGCATTAACCTTCATATTCCATAAACCCTAATAACAAGACAATTACAGATTTCCCCCTCAATTAACCCTATGCTGCCACAGATTCATTGCCAAAAAAATCTTTCCTGCTATGAATCCTAAATCGCCAGACCCCATAATACAAAATTCACCCATTAGCTCACTAACCACTAACCACCCCCAATGAGTGACTATTTCTATTAGATCACTTGAAATGGAAAAAAAATACAGCTGTAAAGTACCTGAAAAATTGTAGCAATGATACCGAATGCAACTTAGGACAATAAGACTAAGATACTGTGCTTTGCCGTAGTAATGTTGTAAATAAATAATTTAAAAGGTTAAGGGGATTGGGGTGTGTCTTTAAGTTATTGGTAAGTTTAGATCGGGGGGGCCTTGCATTGGAGAATATACAGTAGGGTTCTTAGGGTAGGGTAGTTATCAGGCTGGGGGTGTAGGGGTTTGTTTAGGCTGGGGGTATAGGGTAGCAGTCAGTTTAGATGATTGGTTAGTTTAGGCTGGGGTGTAGGGGTTTGTTTAGGCTGGGGGTGTAGGGTAGCAGTCAGTTTAGATGATTGGTTAGTTTAGGCTGGGGTGTAGGGGTTATTTTAGGCTGGGGGTGTAGGGGTTATTTTAGGCTGGGGTGTAGGGGTTTGTCTAGGCTGGGGGTGTAGGGGTTATTTTAGGCTGGGGTTGTAGGGTAGCAGTCAGTCTTCAAAAACATTATTTTTTGTGTATAGGTCCGGCTCTATCTCACTCTTACATATTAGTGCTGTGCAGACTTGGTATGGATGTTTATGCTCAATCTATGCTTAGAGAGCGCATTAGCGAGCATCTCTTGTGTATAGATAGAGGTAACTTAGATACCCATCTGTACAATAATTTCAGGGATGTACATAATAACAATTTGAAAGACTTCAAATATTGGGGTACTGTGAAAAATAAGCCTGATTGGAGGGGGGGGGGGGGGAGGTAATTTAGAGCAAATATTATTGAAGAAAGAGGCTGAACTTATTTATAAGATGGAGACCCTATATCCGTCAGGACTTAATTCTGAATTAGATCTATCTCCTTTTATTTAAATTAGTTGATAAAATAGGGTTAATTAGCATAGATATTAGTGGAAGGTTTATTGTTATAGGTATTAGATACTGTACACCAAGTGACTTTTAGACTATATAATATGCATGAATTCGAATAATTAGTACTAAATCTTTTGTGTATAGTCAATAGGTTGGGATCATTACAGGTTTATCTGAGAGTATTAATTTTTGTATAGAATGGTTGATCCACAATAATAGATGTGTTAAAAACACCAAGGTTAGGTTATTTAATACTCTATGAATATGAAATTAATCCACCTTAAATTATTTCCACAAGAAGCATTAGTACAATACCACTTTAAAGATATCTTAAATGTGACTACCAATCAGAAAAGAGGAAGGTCTTTTTAAGGAGCAAAGTGACTGTTTTATTTATGTCTTGCTAAAGCCCAGGAAAGGGCAAAACGCGTTGACAGGACTACTGCTCGTTGTTACTTTGCTATCCCAAACACCTACCTTGATGAGTTTGCCAATTGGTTCGGAGGGGGTGTCATTTGCATCAATCTTTGTTGGGACTAACTCTGGACAAGTTGGACCTATTTGGCTGGTTTAATATTTGCAGGTTACAAGATTGTCGCAAGTATTCAAATGTGTTACTAAGTATTGTTGCAAATCGATATGGATCCATGAACTGTGACCCTGCATGATGCTTGTGTAGGTCACGTGCACGAAACTCCGCTAGGACTCTCAATCTGGGAACACCATACCTCTGGACGTGGTCGAGTCCGCTGAGAGTGACCACGGACAAGGGGCCTGGCTATATAGTAGAGTGACCATATTGCCGCTTTAAAAAGGGACACATATAAAAAATACATGTCAGGCTTCTTATACAAAAATTTTTTTAAACAGCCCTGAAAACAGCCTTGACATATGTATTTTTCATATGTGTCCCTTTTTAAAGCGGCAATATGGTCACCCTACTACAAAGTGATTCAGGAAAACGGAGGTCACAACACGGGATAAAGGTAAAAAGTCTGTACAAATACAAGCTTGATTTTTATTAACTGGTAAATACCTGAAAGTGCCATGGACAGACATGATCCACTTGATTCACCTTTGCACTAAGGAGGATTATTTAGTACAAATAAACAGTTTTTTCACCAAGTATCTGGTACCATTTTGATATTTAGAACTAGTGACTTTATCTGGATATTAGTTGTTCCTTTTCAAGACCACTATGTCTTTGCAAGAAAACTATTTTAGAGCGCTTGGTTTTAGCTGTTTTTTTGTATTTGTTTTTAAGGAAGACGACCCTGTGGATCTATTTGGTTTGATTGGAGTATGAATGTTTGATGTGATTAACTTTTATTTATTTATTTGTATTAAAGACAGATTATTTTCTCAAAATGAGTTTTAGTATTTGTGGAATTTGTTTATTCAGATATATCCATGCTTTAATAGCGCTGTCTCATATTGTTTTTGTATTTCATTGCTTGTTTGTTCTGGAGGGGATAGAAAGAGAAGCAGCAGGCTATTTAGTAGCCTAGGCGCACTTACCTTTCTGTTTATATATGCTCAATCTGGAGTCATCCCATCCTTCAAAGAAGTTGGGTACACGTTTTGTAGGTCTCATTAATCCTGTAGCAGCACAGATGGATCTTCATGAAAGTTATAAGATTTATCCAGTTATCTTCAATGTCATCCTCCTACTAACATATCCGTGGCCAGCTCTAAAGTATATGAGGTTGAGAGGATTTTTGATTCTGGTATCCATCGAAAGCAGGTACAGTATTTAATTAAATGGAAGAGCTATGTTATGGAAGAATGTTCTTGGGAGACAGAGACTAACATGTTATACTCCTTGTCTATTCTGACTATTCCACCACAAACATCCTTCTTAGCCTGGCTCTGGTCATGCCCTGATTTTGCATTTAAAGAGGGGGCTATGACAAGCACTAAGAAGCTTACATGAGTATGATAGGGGCTGAGCTATGTTCAGTGCATCCAGGGGCATACTAAAAAGGTTGTAAGTGCAGCCAGTGTCCAGAGCTGCACTTAAGAGCTGAGTTTAAGAGCTGTGTCCATCCCTATGCCGGTGGAATCTGCAGACTTCTAATAATGCTGTGAACTTTGTCACCTGTACCAAGGATATCACTATTTTTTATCTCTGCATCGGAAGGGACCCTGAGGCTCATAGGAGAGGTGTTAAAAGGGTCCTGCTAACCTGTTCCTGACAATTGACTGCAACACATCTCCTGCCCAACTGGTTCCAGTTTATAATCAAAGTAAATCCCTTTTTACCTTAAATTTAGTAAATTTCCTTCCACGTGATCCCCACTGGTAAACCTCCACCAAAAACACACCATCCTAAATATCCATTAGTAACCAAAAAAAAATCACCATCTGTAACTGCCCCAATAAATGATCAGCCATTATATATTATGGTTAGAACCATTTGAGAAGACTTCCTTATACAGTTTAGTCAAATAGTTACTTAATTCTTGGTTCTTTATTTCATCATATAAAGATATTGATAACGTTTTGAAATGAGAATATCTCCCTTAAAGGTAACAAAATGGGAACAGGGGTCTGAAAATAATTGTTTTTAGCAAGTCAACCAGTTAACTGTTGATTTATCCACATTAAGAAATTGTGGGGAAACCAGTTTTGGAAGCTCACTAAAAAGTTGTCTGTGCAATTTAGAATTATTAACTGAGGCCAATTTATTGGGTGTGCAGTAATTCACCACCTTGGTAAGTGTCATACCATTTAGATGTTTAATTCAGGAAAAGCTAACGAGAAGAAAAATGACATTTATTCATAACACTGATTAAAGGGACATATTAAAAATATCTGTCACGCATATGAAAAACATCAAATAATATATAGAAACATATATATGTACATTTTTTTTGTTTTGCCAGAAAAAAAAGTTAGGTAACTGCTGTTTAATTGAAATGAATACTGCAGTATCAGTCGTGTGCTTCATACTAATAATCCCCACTGATTTATAAGGGCAACTGCCTCTGTTTTACTGGTGAAGGATTAGTCTCTGAAAATATGACAAAAACATTTTTTTTATAATCAGGACAGAAATAAGGGTTTTTTAATAAATCGAAAATACGTTTTTATTTTACATATGCCGTCTTAAAAGAAACACAGAAACAAGTTGATCACAATATCCTTTAAAGGTTTTCCTTTTATATTTTTAATTGAATCCCGAATTATTCAGAAATCCACACTTTTTTCCATTAATATTTTTCTAAAAAATTAAAAGTTACCATTTTACCCATCCAGGAAGTCACAATCTTCTCTGCCTGAGTCTTTCTTTCTGTGTTATAACATGCAAATGACAGTCTGTATTTATTTAAAATAACAACTATTATCTTTCTTTTTTTTTGGAATATTCTTTTTTATTGGTTTTACATAAAACAGAACAAATAAATAATATTAGAAAAAATAAACGATTCCAGAACAATACATCCAGAGATTCATATACTGGCCGGGTAGTCATTACAAATAAATAGTACATAGCATAATATGAAAAACATGTTATAATTGACTATCAAAATATTCTATCAATATAAACCAGATATCCATATATGGAATAAACCTCATTCTAATTGTTTCATATAAATTATCCATATAGAATACAATTCTATTGATCATTTTTTAAAACAATAACCATCAAGTAAATTCATGTATACATAAACAAAAGAGAAAAAGAAGAAAAAAACAAATCCTCTCTCAGTATTGCATCAGAAACAAACAGTATATTTCAAGAGGTATGCAGAGTATGAGTTTATTAAATTTCCCAATTTTAAAAAACAAACAAACATCATATCTTTTTCATACCTCCCAACATTTATGGCTGAGAATAAGGGACACAGGAGGTTGAATGGAGCCGTGTTGGTAGGAGGTGGGGGGGGGGTCATGGGTTGTTAGTGGGTGGTGTTTTTGGGTGGTCTGTGGGTGTGTCAGGGCAGTTTGTGGGTGTTCTGTGTGGGGGGCTAAGGGAAATTCTGTAAAGAGGGACGTTTGGCTGCCTCAGAGGGACAGAGTTCAGATTTAGGGACTGTCCCTCTCAAATAGGGACAGTTGAGAAGTCTGCTTTTTTATTATCAATTTCTACAGCACAGTGTTCCAAAATCAGATAATTATATATTCTCTTAACAAATTCAGCTATTTTAGGGATTTCTTTAGAGATCCATTTTTTAAGAATCATATTTCTTCCCACTAAAATAAAAAAAATACCTTTTCCATTTACAATTTATAATCTTCATGTGTAATTTCTGAGATCCAGAAATGTATCTTATTTCAAATTGCTTGATAAGGGGACATGACCACAAAAGGTCTGCCGATGAACTTGAAAAATTATACATTTATCAATATGTTTTTTATTCCATCTACATAGGAGTGAGGGAGTGAACAACTATTACCTTTCTGATCTCAGTATGGTACTTTATTTTGTGATGATAATACAAGTGTACCTAATATTATTGCGCTTTGTAGATATTGTTCTTTTTACAAATTGAAAGTTTGTGGCAACACTGTGTTGAGAAAGTCTATCAGAGCCATGTTTCCAACATATATAAACACATATCAACATACATATAAACACACATATATACACATGAATGCACATATAAACACATAAATACACATGAATACACATATAAACACATACATACACATGAATACACATATATACACACCCATATATATATATACACACCACCAGCAAAAGGATTATGACTTGCTGAAGGCTCAGATGATAGCAATTTTTAGCAATAAAATATTTTTTAATTAAAGGACCAGTAAACACAGTAGATTTGCATAATCAACAAATGCAAGATAACAAGACAATACAAAAGCATTTACTCTGAATATCAAATGAGTAGAAGATTTTTTTTCTAACAAATTTCAAAGTTATATATATTTCCACTCCCCCTGTACCATGTGATAGCAATCAGCCAATCACAAATGCATATATACGTATAGTCGGTGAATTCTTGCACATGCTCAGTAGGAGCTGATGACTCAAAAAGTGTAAATATAAAAGACTGTGCACATTTTTTTTAATGGAAGTAAATTGGAAAGTTGTATAAAAATTACATGCTGTATCTGAATACTGAAAATTTTAATTTGACCTGAGTGTCCCTTTAAAGAGACATGATCCCCAAATTTTTCTTTAATGACTTAGGTAGAACATACAAATTTAAACAACTCTCTAATTTATTTCCACTATCTAATTTGTTTAATTCTCTTGGTATAATTTGTTGAAGGAGCAGCAATGCACTGCTGGTTTCTAACTGAACACATGGGTGAGCCAATGACAATCGGTATATATATATGCAGCCACCAATCAGCAGCTGGAACCTAGGTTCCTTGCTACTCATGAGCTCACCTAGATAAACCTTTCAGCAAAGGATAGCAACAGAAGGAAGCAAATTAAATAATATAAGTAAATTGGAATGTTGTTAAAAATCACATGCTCTTTCTGAATCATGAAAGAAAAAAATGGTGTTTAATGTCCCTTTATGGTGTGTATATTATTTTCTCCAACATAGGTGTGTCCGGTCCACGGCGTCATCCTTACTTGTGGGATATTCTCTTCCCCAACAGGAAATGGCAAAGAGCCCAGCAAAGCTGGTCACATGATCCCTCCTAGGCTCCGCCTACCCCAGTCATTCTCTTTGCCGTTGTACAGGCAACATCTCCACGGAGATGGCTTAGAGTTTTTTAGTGTTTAACTGTAGTTTTTATTATTCAATCAAGAGTTTGTTATTTTAAAATAGTGCTGGTATGTACTATTTACTCAGAAACAGAAAAGAGATGAAGATTTCTGTTTGTATGAGGAAAATGATTTTAGCAACCGTTACTAAAATCCATGGCTGTTCCACACAGGACTGTTGAGAGCAATTAACTTCAGTTGGGGGAACAGTGAGCAGTCTCTTGCTGCTTGAGGTATGACACATTCTAACAAGACGATGTAATGCTGGAAGCTGTCATTTTCCCTATGGGATCCGGTAAGCCATGTTTATTAAGATAGTAAATAAGGGCTTCACAAGGGCTTATTAAGACTGTAGACTTTTTCTGGGCTAAATCGATTCATTATTAACACATATTTAGCCTTGAGGAATCATTTAATCTGGGTATCTTGATAAGATTATATCGGCAGGCACTGTTTTAGACACCTTATTCTTTGGGGGCTTTCCCAAATCATAGGCAGAGCCTCATTTTCGCGCCGGTGTTGCGCACTTGTTTTTGAGAGGCATGACATGCAGTCGCATGTGTGAGGAGCTCTGATACTTAGAAAAGACTTTCTGAAGGCGTCATTTGGTATCGTATTCCCCTTTGGGCTTGGTTGGGTCTCAGCAAAGCAGATACCAGGGACTGTAAAGGGGTTAAAGTTAAAAACGGCTCCGGTTCCGTTATTTTAAGGGTTAAAGCTTCCAAATTTGGTGTGCAATACTTTTAAGGCTTTAAGACACTGTGGTGAAATTTTGGTGAATTTTGAACAATTCCTTCATATTTTTTCGCAATTGCAGTAATAAAGTGTGTTCAGTTTAAAATTTAAAGTGACAGTAACGGTTTTATTTTAAAACGTTTTTTGTACTTTGTTATCAAGTTTATGCCTGTTTAACATGTCTGAACTACCAGATAGACTGTGTTCTGAATGTGGGGAAGCCAGAATTCCTTCTCATCTAAATAAATGTGATTTATGTGACAATGACAATGATGCCCAAGATGATTCCTCAAGTGAGGGGAGTAAGCATGGTACTGCATCATTCCCTCCTTCGTCTACACAAGTCTTGCCCACTCAGGAGGCCCCTAGTACATCTAGCGCGCCAATACTCCTTACTATGCAACAATTAACCGCTGTAATGGATAATTCTGTCAAAAACATTTTAGCCAAAATGAACACTTATCAGCGTAAGCGCGACTGCTCTGTTTTAGATACTGAAGAGCATGACGACGCTGATAATAATGGTTCTGAAGGGCCCCTAAACCAGTCTGATGGGGCCAGGGAGGTTTTGTCTGAGGGAGAAATTACTGATTCAGGGAACATTTCTCAACAAGCTGAACCTGATGTGATTACGTTTAAATTTAAGTTGGAACATCTCCGCATTCTGCTTAAGGAGGTATTATCCACTCTGGATGATTGTGACAAGTTGGTCATCCCAGAGAAACTATGTAAAATGGACAAGTTCCTAGAGGTCCCGGGGCTCCCAGAAGCTTTTCCTATACCCAAGCGGGTGGCGGACATTGTAAATAAAGAATGGGAAAGGCCCGGTATTCCTTTCGTCCCTCCCCCCATATTTAAAAAATTGTTTCCTATGGTCGACCCCAGAAAGGACTTATGGCAGACAGTCCCCAAGGTCGAGGGAGCGGTTTCCACCTTAAACAAACGCACCACTATACCCATAGAAGATAGTTGTGTTTTCAAAGATCCTATGGATAAAAAATTAGAAGGTTTACTTAAAAAGATGTTTGTTCAGCAGGGTTACCTTCTACAACCAATTTCATGCATTGTCCCTGTCGCTACAGCCGCGTGTTTCTGGTTCGATGAGCTGGTAAAGGCGGTCGATAGTGATTCTCCTCCTTATGAGGAGATTATGGACAGAATCAATGCTCTCAAATTGGCTAATTCTTTCACCTTAGACGCCACTTTGCAATTGGCTAGGTTAGCGGCTAAGAACTCTGGGTTTGCTATTGTGGCGCGCAGAGCGCTTTGGTTGAAATCTTGGTCAGCTGATGCGTCTTCCAAGAACAAGCTACTTAACATTCCTTTCAAGGGGAAAACGCTGTTTGGCCCTGACTTGAAAGATATTATCTCTGATATCACTGGGGGTAAGGGCCACGCCCTTCCTCAGGATCGGCCTTTCAAGGCAAAAAATAAACCTAATTTTCGTCCCTTTCGTAGAAACGGACCAGCCCAAAGTGCTACGTCCTCTAAGCAAGAGGGTAATTCTTCTCAAGCCAAGCCAGCTTGGAGACCAATGCAAGGCTGGAACAAGGGAAAGCAGGCCAAGAAACCTGCCACTGCTACCAAGACAGCATGAAATGTTGGCCCCCGATCCGGGACCGGATCTGGTGGGGGGCAGACTCTCTCTCTTCGCTCAGGCTTGGGCAAGAGATGTTCTGGATCCTTGGGCGCTAGAAATAGTCTCCCAAGGTTATTTTCTGGAGTTCAAGGGGCTTCCCCCAAGGGGGAGGTTCCACAGGTCTCAGTTGTCTTCAGACCACATAAAAAGACAGGCATTCTTACATTGTGTAGAAGACCTGTTAAAAATGGGAGTGATTCATCCTGTTCCATTAGGAGAACAAGGGATGGGGTTCTACTCCAATCTGTTCATAGTTCCCAAAAAAGAGGGAACGTTCAGACCAATCTTAGATCTCAAGATCTTAAACAAGTTTCTCAAGGTTCCATCGTTCAAGATGGAAACCATTCGAACAATTCTTCCTTCCATCCAGGAAGGTCAATTCATGACCACGGTGGATTTAAAGGATGCGTATCTACATATTCCTATCCACAAGGAACATCATCGGTTCCTAAGGTTCGCATTCCTGGACAAGCATTACCAGTTCGTGGCGCTTCCTTTCGGATTAGCCACTGCTCCAAGGATTTTCACAAAGGTACTAGGGTCCCTTCTAGCTGTGCTAAGACCAAGGGGCATTGCCGTAGTACCTTACTTGGACGACATTCTGATTCAAGCGTCGTCCCTTCCTCAAGCAAAGGCTCACACGGACATTGTCCTGGCCTTTCTCAGATCTCACGGATGGAAAGTGAACGTGGAAAAGAGTTCTCTATCTCCGTCAACAAGGGTTCCCTTCTTGGGTACAATAATAGACTCCTTAGAAATGAGGATTTTTCTGACAGAAGCCAGAAAAACAAAGCTTCTAGACTCTTGTCGGATACTTCATTCCGTTCCTCTTCCTTCCATAGCGCAGTGCATGGAAGTGATAGGTTTGATGGTAGCGGCAATGGACATAGTTCCTTTTGCGCGCATTCATCTAAGACCATTACAACTGTGCATGCTCAGTCAGTGGAATGGGGACTATACAGACTTGTCTCCGAAGATACAAGTAAATCAGAGGACCAGAGACTCACTCCGTTGGTGGCTGTCCCTGGACAACCTGTCACAAGGGATGACCTTCCGCAGACCAGAGTGGGTCATTGTCACGACCGACGCCAGTCTGATGGGCTGGGGCGCGGTCTGGGGATCCCTGAAAGCTCAGGGTCTTTGGTCTCGGGAAGAATCTCTTCTACCGATAAATATTCTGGAACTGAGAGCGATATTCAATGCTCTCAAAGCTTGGCCTCAGCTAGCGAGGGCCAAGTTCATACGGTTTCAATCAGACAACATGACAACTGTTGCGTACATCAACCATCAGGGGGGAACAAGGAGTTCCCTAGCGATGGAAGAAGTGACCAAAATCATTCTATGGGCGGAGTCTCACTCCTGCCACCTGTCTGCTATCCACATCCCAGGAGTGGAAAATTGGGAAGCGGATTTTCTGAGTCGTCAGACATTGCATCCGGGGGAGTGGGAACTCCATCCGGAAATCTTTGCCCAAGTCACTCAACTGTGGGGCATTCCAGACATGGATCTGATGGCCTCTCGTCAGAACTTCAAAGTTCCTTGCTACGGGTCCAGATCCAGGGATCCCAAGGCGGCTCTAGGGGATGCACTAGTAGCACCTTGGACCTTCAAACTAGCTTATGTGTTCCCGCCGTTTCCTCTCATCCCCAGGCTGGTAGCCAGGATCAATCAGGAGAGGGCGTCGGTGATCTTGATAGCTCCTGCGTGGCCACGCAGGACTTGGTATGCAGATCTGGTGAATATGTCATCGGCTCCACCATGGAAGCTACCTTTGAGACGAGACCTTCTTGTTCAGGGTCCGTTCGAACATCCGAATCTGGTCTCACTCCAGCTGACTGCTTGGAGATTGAACGCTTGATCTTATCGAAGCGAGGGTTCTCAGATTCTGTTATCGATACTCTTGTTCAGGCCAGAAAGCCTGTAACTAGAAAGATTTACCACAAAATTTGGAAAAAATATATCTGTTGGTGTGAATCTAAAGGATTCCCTTGGGACAAGGTTAAAATTCCTAAGATTCTATCCTTCCTTCAAGAAGGATTGGAAAAAGGATTATCTGCAAGTTCCCTGAAGGGACAGATTTCTGCCTTGTCTGTGTTACTTCACAAAAAGCTGGCAGCTGTGCCAGATGTTCAAGCCTTTGTTCAGGCTCTGGTCAGAATCAAGCCTGTTTACAAACCTTTGACTCCTCCTTGGAGTCTCAACTTAGTTCTTTCAGTTCTTCAGGGGGTTCCGTTTGAACCCTTACATTCCGTTGATATTAAGTTATTATCTTGGAAAGTTTTGTTTTTGGTTGCAATTTCTTCTGCTCGAAGAGTTTCAGAATTATCTGCTCTGCAGTGTTCTCCTCCTTATCTGGTGTTCCATGCAGATAAGGTGGTTTTACGTACTAAACCTGGTTTTCTTCCAAAAGTTGTTTCTAACAAAAACATTAACCAGGAGATTATCGTACCTTCTCTGTGTCCGAAACCAGTTTCGAAGAAGGAACGTTTGTTGCACAATTTGGATGTTGTTCGCGCTCTAAAATTCTATTTAGATGCTACAAAGGATTTTAGACAAACATCTTCCTTGTTTGTTGTTTATTCCGGTAAAAGGAGAGGTCAAAAAGCAACTTCTACCTCTCTCTCTTTTTGGATTAAAAGCATCATCAGATTGGCTTACGAGACTGCCGGACGGCAGCCTCCCGAAAGAATCACAGCTCATTCCACTAGGGCTGTGGCTTCCACATGGGCCTTCAAGAACGAGGCTTCTGTTGATCAGATATGTAGGGCAGCGACTTGGTCTTCACTGCACACTTTTACCAAATTTTACAAGTTTGATACTTTTGCTTCTTCTGAGGCTATTTTTGGGAGAAAGGTTTTGCAAGCCGTGGTGCCTTCCATTTAGGTGACCTGATTTGCTCCCTCCCTTCATCCGTGTCCTAAAGCTTTGGTATTGGTTCCCACAAGTAAGGATGACGCCGTGGACCGGACACACCTATGTTGGAGAAAACAGAATTTATGTTTACCTGATAAATTACTTTCTCCAACGGTGTGTCCGGTCCACGGCCCGCCCTGGTTTTTTAATCAGGTCTGATATTTTATTTTCTTTAACTACAGTCACCACGGTATCATATGGTTTCTCCTATGCAAATATTCCTCCTTAACGTCGGTCGAATGACTGGGGTAGGCGGAGCCTAGGAGGGATCATGTGACCAGCTTTGCTGGGCTCTTTGCCATTTCCTGTTGGGGAAGAGAATATCCCACAAGTAAGGATGACGCCGTGGACCGGACACACCGTTGGAGAAAGTAATTTATCAGGTAAACATAAATTCTGTTTTTTTAGACATGATGCTATTGCATACTTAATATACTACAGTAAAGTGTAAATATAACTTTTATATGCACTGGGAAACAAAAAAAAATAGTGTGACTCACTTTATTGCTATATACCTTGTATTGCGGCGGTCTGGAACCAAACTGCAATATCTCAGAGGTACGTCTGTATGTATACAAAAAAATAATAAACATGATATAAAACTGCTTTTAGGTTGGATTTATAAGCTGACATGTAGGACATGTAGATTTTGCCTAAATGACATAATATATTACTGTTTATACTTGGTTCCAGCCAAACTCCAAACTGCCCCATTTACAGAGGCAAATATTCAAATATTGTAAAGTCCAAATTATTCCAAAATCTAAACCATTTCTGGTCCCAAGCAGTTTGGATAAATGCTTTTCTACCTGTAATAAGGAAATATATCAAATATCTTCATTCTGTTGCATTTCCTGTTTACCTACATACCTACAGATTTAGTTTACCATATTTACACCCTCTTGTGTGTGCATTCTTCAAAAGTGCATTTGCATAGCTGATGACACATTGTTAATCACTTCCCTTCCAGGTAGAAATGTTATTTTGGTTCTGGATCTTTCTAATTCTATTTAACAGCTATACAGAGCTGAGTGATTTAAACACTTTTGTAAAAATCCAAGAGAAATACAAGATCTCAATATCTAATACATAAAATGGTTCTCAAACAGTAGTCATGTTATATATGTGAAATCTGTCAAACTCAGGTTTCCTTCATTATTTAGCTACACATTCATTATTTTCAGTCCCCCTGTGATAGTTGAACAAATTGACATGCTCTACTTTATTAAAAGGATATTAAACAGAATGGTATTGTAATAGGAAATTAAACAATTTAAGATGGTAATATAAAATGATAAATCGTATATATATATATATATATATATATATATATAAAGTCTGCAATATATTTTCATTGTTTATTTTGTCCCCTTTTCCTGTTATTTCATTCTGAAATTGTGAGCTTTTCAGTTCCTGTTAGAAATGGAAGTCAATGGCTGCACACTCTAGTGACCTATTTATAACTGTCCCTAATTGGCGATAGTAGAGAAGGTAACTTAAGTTACAACATGGCAGCTCCCATTGTTTTATAGACACTAAAACTTTGCACTTATTTTGTCACTATTTAAACAGCTAATAAAACTTTAAAAAATGCATCTACATGTTATTCTCAGACTAATCTTTTCTTTGAATGAATAATTCTATCTAGCATTTATTTATTGCTTAATGTCCCTTTAATTGTGTGTAGTTAAAAAAACATAATTTATGTAAGAACTTACCTGATAAATTCATTTCTTTCATATTAACAAGAGTCCATGAGCTAGTGACGTATGGGATATACATTCCTACCAGGAGGGGCAAAGTTTCCCAAACCTTAAAATGCCTATAAATACACCCCTCACCACACCCACAAATCAGTTTAACGAATAGCCAAGAAGTGGGGTAATAAGAAAAAAAGTGCGAAGCATATAAAATAAGGAATTGGAATAATTGTGCTTTATACAAAAAAATCATAACCACCACAAAAAAGGGTGGGCCTCATGGACTCTTGTTAATATGAAAGAAATGAATTTATCAGGTAAGTTCTTACATAAATTATGTTTTCTTTCATGTAATTAACAAGAGTCCATGAGCTAGTGACGTATGGGATAATGACTACCCAAGATGTGGATCTTTCCACGCAAGAGTCACTAGAGAGGGAGGGATAAAATAAAGACAGCCAATTCCTGCTGAAAATAATCCACACCCAAAATAAAGTTTAACAAAAAAAAACATAAGCAGAAGATTCAAACTGAAACCGCTGCCTGAAGAACTTTTCTACCAAAAACTGCTTCAGAAGAAGAAAATACATCAAAATGGTAGAATTTAGTAAAAGTATGCAAAGAGGACCAAGTTGCTGCTTTGCAGATCTGGTCAACCGAAGCTTCATTCCTAAACGCCCAGGAAGTAGATACTGACCTAGTAGAATGAGCTGTAATTCTCTGAGGCGGAATTTTACCCGACTCAACATAGGCAAGATGAATTAAAGATTTCAACCAAGATGCCAAAGAAATGGCAGAAGCTTTCTGGCCTTTCTTAGAACCGGAAAAGATAACAAATAGACTAGAAGTCTTACAGAAAGATTTCGTAGCTTCAACATAATATTTCAAAGCTCTAACAACATCCAAAGAATGCAACGATTTCTCCTTAGAATTCTTAGGATTAGGACATAATGAAGGAACCACAATTTCTCTACTAATGTTGTTGGAATTCACAACTTTAGGTAAAAATTCAAAAGAAGTTCGCAACACCGCCTTATCCTGATGAAGAATCAGAAAAGGAGACTCACAAGAAAGAGCAGATAATTCAGAAACTCTTCTGGCAGAAGAGATGGCCAAAAGGAACAAAACTTTCCAAGAAAGTAATTTAATATCCAATGAATGCATAGGTTCAAATGGAGGAGCTTGAAGAGCCCCCAGAACCAAATTCAAACTCCAAGGAGGAGAAATTGACTTAATGACAGGCTTTATACGAACCAAAGCTTGTACAAAACAATGAATATCAGGAAGAATAGCAATCTTTCTGTGAAAAAGAACAGAAAGAGCAGAGATTTGACCTTTCAAGGAACTTGCGGACAAACCCTTATCTAAACCATCCTGAAGAAATTGTAATATTCTCGGTATTCTAAAAGAATGCCAAGAAAAAATGATGAGAAAGACACCAAGAAATATAAGTCTTCCAGACTCTATAATATATCTCTCTGGATACAGATTTACGAGCCTGTAACATAGTATTAATCACAGAGTTAGAGAAACCTCTTTGACCAAGAATCAAGCGTTCAATCTCCATACCTTTAAATTTAAGGATTTCAGATCCTGAAGGAAAAAAGGACCTTGAGACAAAAGGTCTGGTCTTAACGGAAGAGTCCACGGTTGGCAAGAGGCCATCCGGACAAGATCCGCATACCAAAACCTGTGAGGCCATGCCGGAGCTACCAGCAGAACAAACGAGCATTCCTTCAGAATCTTGGAGATTACTCTTGGAAGAAGAACTAGAGGCGGAAAGATATAGGCAGGATGATACTTCCAAGGAAGTGAAAATGCATCCACTGCCTCCGCCTGAGGATCCCGGGATCTGGACAGATACCTGGGAAGTTTCTTGTTTAGATGAGAAGCCATCAGATCTATTTCTGGAAGTTCCCACATTTGAACAATCTGAAGAAATACCTCTGGGTGAAGAGACCATTCGCCCGGATGCAACGTTTGGCGACTGAGATAATCCGCTTTCCAATTGTCCATACCTGGGATATAAACCGCAGAGATTAGACAGGAGCTGGATTCCGCCCAAACCAAAAATTTGAGATACTTCTTTCATAGCCAGAGGACTGTGAGTCCCTCCTTGATGATTGATGTATGCCACAGTTGTGACATTGTCTTATCTGAAAACAATGAACAACTCTCTCCTCAGAAGAGGCCAAGACTGAAGAGCTCTGAAAATTGCACGGAGTTCCAAAATATTGATCGGAAATCTCACCTCCTGAGATTCCCAAACCCCTTGTGCCGTCAGATACCCCCACACAGCTCCCCAACCTGTAAGACTTGTATCTGTTGAGATTATAGTCCAGGTCGGAAGAACAAAGAAGCCCCCTGAACTAAACGATGGTGATCTGTCCACCATGTCAGAGAGTGTCGTAAAATCGGTTTAAAGATAATAATTGAGATATCTTTGAGTAATCCCTGCACCATTGGTTCAGCATACAGAGCTGAAGAGGTTGCATGTGAAAACGAGCAAAGGAGATCGCATCTGATGCGGCAGTCCTAAGACCCAACATTTCCATGCATAAGGCTACCAAAGGGAATGATTGTGACTGAAGGTTTTGACAAGCTGATATCAATGTTAAACTTCTCTTGTCTGACAAGGACAGAGTCATAGACACTGAATTTATCTAGAAACCTAAAAAGGTTACCCTTGTCTGAGGAATCAATGAACTGAATGGTAAATTGATCCTCCAACCATGAACTTGAAGAAACAACACAAGTCGATTCGTATGAGATTCTTCGAAAATGAGAAGACTGAGCAAGTACCAAGATATCGTCCAAATAAGGAAATACCAAAACCCTATTCTCTGATTACAGAAAGAAGGGCACCGAGAACCTTTGAAAAAAAAAAATTCTTGGAACTGAGGCTAGGCCAAACAGTAGAGCCACAAAACTGGTAATGCTTGTCTAAAAAGAGAATCTCAGACACTAAAAGTGATCTTGATGAATCGGAATATGCAGATACTCATCCTGTAAATCTATTGTAGACATATAATGCCCTTGCTAAACAAATGGCAGGATAGTCCTACAGTAACCATCTTGAATGTTGGTATCCTAACATAACGATTCAATAATGATAGATCCAGAACTGGTCTGAAGGAATTGACCTTCTTTGGTACAATGAAGAGATAAAATAAAACCCCAGCCCCTGTTCCAGAACTGGAACTGGCATAAATACTCCAGCCAACTCTATATCTGAAACACATTTCAGAAATGCTGAGCCTTGCTGTGTCAACTGGGACACGGGAAAGAAAAGAATCTCTTAGCAGGAGGCCTTAACTTGAAGCCAATTCTGTACCTTTCTGAAACAATGTTTCTGAAACCAGAGATTAAGAACGGAATTGATCCAAATTTCTTTGAAGAAAACGTAATCTGCCCCATACCAGCTGAACTGGAATAAGGGCCGCACCTTCATAGGTACTTAGGAGCTGGCTATAGGTTTCTATAAGGCTTGGATATATTCCAAACTGGAAATAGTTTCCAAACTGATACCGCTCCTGAGGATGAAGGATCAGGCTTTTGTTCCTTGTTGTGAGGAAAGGAACGAAATGATTATTTACCCTGGAAAGAAAGGGAAAGCAAAGTTGACTTAGAAGACATGTCAGTATTCCAAGTTTAATCCATAAAGCTTTTCTAGCTAAAATAGCTAGAGACATATACCTGACATCAACTCTAATGATATCAAAAGATGGTATCACCAATAAAATTATTAGCATGTTATAGAATAATAATAATGCTATAAAATTATGATCTGTTACTTGTTGCGCTAAAGCTTCTAACCAAAAAGTTGAAGCTGCAGCAACATCCGCTAAAAATATAGCAGGTCTAAGAAGATTACCTGAACATAAGTAAGCTTTTCTTAGAAAAGATTCAATTTTCCTATCTAAAGGATCCTTAAATGAAGTACTATCTGCCATAGGAATAGTAGTACATTAGCAGGAGTAGAGACAGCCCCATAACCTTAGGGATTTTTGTCCCAAAAAACTCTAATCTGTCAGATGGCACAGGATATAATTTGCTTAAACGTCTAGAAGGAGTAAATAAATTACCCAAATTATTCCATTCCCTGGAAATTACTTCAGAAATAGCATCAGGGAGATAAAACACTTCTGGAATAACTACAGGAGATTTAAAAACCTTATTGAAACGTTTACATTTAGTATCAAGAGGACCAGAATCCTCTATTTCTAATGCAAATAACACTTCTTTAAGTAAAGAACGAATAAATTCCATCTTGAACAAATACAAAGATTTATCAGCATCAACCTCTGAGACAGAAACCTCTGAACCAGAAGAACCATTATCAGTATCAGAATGATGATGTTCATTTAAAAATTCATCTGAAAAAAAGAGAAGTTTTAAAAGACTTTTATGTATACTAGAAGGAGAAATAACAGACATGGCCTTCTTAATGGATTTAAAAAATAAAATCTCTTATGTTATCAGGAACACTCTGAAAATTAGATGTTGACGGACAGCAACAGGTAATGTAACAGTACTAAAGGAAATTTTATCTGCATTAATAAGTTTGACATGACATGCAATACAAATAACAGCTGGAGAAAACAGATACCAAAAGTTTATAGCAGACTTAGCTTGGTAGCTCCAGCACTGTGCAGTGATTTTCCTGTAGTATCTTCTGACTCAGTTGCAACGTGGAACATCTTGCAATATGTAAAAGAAAAAAACAACATATAAAGCAAAATTGATCAAATTCCTTAAATGACAGTTTCAGGAATGGGAAAAAAATGCCAGTGAACAAGCTTCTAGCAACCAGAAGCAATAAATAATGAGACTTAAATAATGTGGAGACAAAAATGACGCCCATATTTTTTAGCGCCAAAAAAGACGCCCACATTATTTGGCGCCTAAATGCTTTTGGCGCCAAAAATGACGCCACATCCGGAACGCCGACATCTTTGACGCAAAATAACGTCAAAAAAAAATGACGCAACTTCCGGCGACACGTATGACGCCGGAAACGGAAAAGAATTTTTGCGCCAAAAAAGTCCGCGCCAAGAATGACCCAATAAAATGAAGCATTTTCAGCCCCCGCGAGCCTAACAGCCCACAGGGAAAAAAGTCAAATTTTTGAGGTAAGAAAAAATATGATAATTCAATGCATAATCCCAAATATGAAACTGACTGTCTGGAAATAAGGAAAGTTGAACATTCTGAGTCAAGGCAAATAAATGTTTGAATACATATATTTAGAACTTTATAAATAAAGTGCCCAACCATAGCTTAGAGTGTCACAGAAAATAAGACTTACTTACCCCAGGACACTCATCTACATGTTTGTAGAAAGCCAAACCAGTACTGAAACGAGAATCAGTAGAGGAAATGGTAAATATAAGAGTATATCGTCGATCTGAAAAGGGAGGTAAGAGATGAATCTCTACGACCGATAACAGAGAACCTTATGAAATAGACCCCGTAGAAGGAGATCACTGCATTCAATAGGCAATACTCTCTTCACATCCCTCTGACATTCACTGCACGCTGAGAGGAAAACCGGGCTCCAACTTGCTGCGGAGCGCATATCAACGTAGAATCTAGCACAAACTTACTTCACCACCTCCCTTGGAGGCAAAGTTTGTAAAACTGATTTGTGGGTGTGGTGAGGGGTGTATTTATAGGCATTTTAAGGTTTGGGAAACTTTGCCCCTCCTGGTAGGAATGTATATCCCATACGTCACTAGCTCATGGACTCTTGTTAATTACATGAAAGAAATAAACCTTTGCAATATACTTTCATTATTTATTTTTGTCCCCTTTTTCTGTAATTTTAAAACTCTGAAAATAGTTTTTTACACTGAGTTTCTGTAAAGCAATGGACGTTAAAGGGACAGTCTAGTCAAAATTAAACTTTTATGATTCAGATAGGGCATGCAATTTTAAACAACTTTCCAATTTACTTCTATTATCTAATTTGCTCAATTCTTTAGATATCCTTTGTTGAAGAAATAGCAATGCACATGTGTGAGCCAATCACACAAGGCCTCTAGGTGCAGCAACCAATCAGCAGCTACTGAGCATATCTAGATATGCTTTTCAGCAAGTGATATCAAGAGAATGAAGCAAATTAGATAATAGAAGTAAATTAGAAAGTTGTTTAAAATGACATGCTCTTTCTAAATCACGAAAGAAAAAAAATTGGCTTTCATGTCCCTTTAATCTCATCTCACTGTCCTGCTGCACTGCAAACAATTAGAGACAGATATATCACTATAAATATATATATATATATATATATATATATATATATACAGTATATATATATAAAATAAAATATACTATACAAACAATGTTGTGTGGATTTACAAACAGCCTTGTTTATACAAACACTACTGCCAGGTTTATATATCGTTCCCTAATTGTTCTTAACAGAAGATAAATAGAAAACAAGTTCAAACATGTAAGTGCCCATTACTTTATAGAATCTTGAGTACTTTATAGAAACTAAACCTTTACACTTATAAACAACTAATATTATGGTAAAAGAAAAACATTAACATATTACTCTAAGGCTAATCTTTGATTTGAATAGTACAATACATCATCATGTCTAGGATGCATTTACTGTTTGATACCCCTTTAAGACTAGCAACACTGCACCTCTGCAGGGGTTAATCACATAGTAGAGATACCACTTGGGACCCGCAGAGCACTGCTGGTCCAGAGTGGAAACTGCAGCTGACTAAACCACCAGCACTAATTGCACGACTGAATGAATTAGAACATGTCACTTTTCTACTGTAATAGCCGTTTAAACAGTAGTGAAATGACACGCTCTAAGTCATAAGCAATTTTATCACTAGTGACCTTGCAGATCTATGTGGTTAAAGGGTCAGTATATTCACAGTATCTAAAATCTTCGGCAATGTTCCTCTTTATCATTACATTTTAACCGCATTACTTATTTTCATGAAATATTCTTATTCAGCTTTTTTATTTAATCTTACTTTTTGCAGTTTAACCATTGATGGCCGTTCGTTCTCCAACCCCTCAATGGCATCTCTTATATGGGCGGTATAGACCAAATCTTTTCTTCCCACATGCTAATTATGTAACGCCCAGATTTCCTCCCACTGAAGCTCGCTCACGCTTATGTCTCTACAGAGCGGCTTTGTATGAATTTACTATAGCGCATGCATCAGTGTTGTAGCTCTATTATATCTGAGCTTCTAAGCATCGATCACTTCACGTGAATGTCGGATGTTGCACATGTGCATACCTGTGTAAATAAGAAACCAGGAGTTAATGATGTAACATAGTAACATAGTAACATAGTAGATAAGGTTGAAAAAAGACTGAAGTCCATCGAGTTCAACCTATACAAATCTAAAATACTTACAAAAAGCTCCAGTTAAGCTTAAATAACCCCATTAAAATGTGACCCATTTAATACTAGCAATCATATCCATGAATTTTGTTTGTATACAGAAACTTATCCAGACTATTTTTAAATGTATCTATGGTATTGGCATTCACTACCTCCTTTGGTAATGAGTTCCACAATTTTATTGCTCTCACAGTGAAAAAACGTTTCCGTTGCAGGAGATTAAATCTCCTTTCCTCCAACCTTAAATTATGACCTCTTGTCAGAAACAATTTTCTTGGAATAAACAGAGCTTCTGCCATCTCTGTATATGGGCCTTGAATATATTTCACTAATCTTCTACATAGCGTGACAGATATTATTACTATAGGTGGATGGCAAATTCTTAAAAATCTTTAAAAAAATGCAACGGATCGGTAGGCGGACAGTGACCATACAAGGGGGCTAAGTTTTGAGATCAAATAAATAGTTTTAAAAAAAAGTTATTGAAAAAGTGAAACTTAGGTTGAATACATCATGCAATTGTAAATTTGAAGTTTAAATTTCAGAATATACTGTCCCTTTAAAGTTTCCCTGCAAAGAGGGTAAACGCATTGCTAAAGTGCCAGAGTAGAAGCTAAGGGTGACACAATTCGCAGCTGTAATCGCCCAACCCGGCGATACTACTGCTGCCACTGATTTCTCATGTACTTTTTCAGCTATAATAGCTAATTAACTAAACTAATTTCTTTAATAACTCTTCATTATGAAGCTTTTTATTTAGGGATATATAGTGTTTTACTTGTTTTCAGAAATGTTCTTCCTAATAATTTATCTTATAAATTGCTAAGATATTAAATTTCCATGCATATTACAAACCATCTACTCAAATTTTGTTAATTGCCTTCAACTACTGTGAAAAACAGTCAAAATTCACTGAGATAAGAGGCGGTCTTCTACTACTTAGATATCCGTTTGAACCTACCTAGGTTTAGCTTTCATCAAAGTATACCAAGAGAACAAACCAAATATGTGATGCTAAAAGTAAATTGGAAAGTTGTTTAAAATTGCGTGCCCTATTTGAATCATGAAAGTTAAATTCTGACTAGACTGTCCCTTTTAAAAGCCAAAAAACAAGATAACCTACACAAGTAAGAAATAATCATAATAGAGTCAACATATTCCACGACCTAGCAAAGAACTTCCAAAGTAAAGGTTGTCAACTTTTCAAATGAAATGTCCCCTTTCAATTGCAGAAAACTTATTTTCAGTAGTGTCTTTAACGTGGTCAAGGGCTAAAGATATGCCCTTTATTTCCTCTAACTTTAATTCAGTATTTCATTGACGAACTTTGTAGATATTTATTGACTCAATGTACAGTGTAAAAAATGGATGAATCTTACTTCATCAGAAATCTAGAATTATGCTGAAATGATATATTATATTTAAACAGTTTAATTGCAACTTTAAGGCTAGAACTATGCGTAATGTATTTATTTTTATGGATAACAACTGTGACAATATGTGTGTTCAGTATGAGTCATATCTGCAATTAATACCACTCATATTTGTTTGGTGACTTTTACAGAGACTAAAGTAACAGCCAGTCCCTGAAAGGATATACCATGGACCCTGAAGAATTGATGTTCACCTGAATCCTGAAGAATTCTAAGTCCACCTCTGAGTTTCCTATACCCTGATGAACCCTCCCCAAAACTATAACCTTTTATATAATAATCAAAGACACAATAAACAAATAATAAACAAACAATATGTTTGTAGCCATCTGTCTTTAGGAGTAGATACAGGATCAGAGGAACAGCTCTGATTCTGTCCTTTGTGAAGGGGTCAATTTGTTTCTTCTGCTCAACTGAACAAATCAATTTATTTCTCATTAAAAGTACAGTATTGTATGAATTAAAATTGTGCATAAGATTAAATTACAATATTTCTGATTATACAAATTATTGTTTGGTTTTGCCAAAATATGTCTAAACGTATTGTTTATATGTCATTCATTAGTCAAGGTGTAGATTGCTACACATCAGTGGAGTGTAATTTAGGGAGAACAGAGAACAATTCTGTTCATGAACGAGACATATATTAAATATAATTTAACTTCATCTCAGTAGATTTGCTGGTGTCAAATAATTACAGCTTCCTAAAACAGTATATAAAAGGGACTAAGAGGTAGCCAGTATTCTTAAAATCAATATCGTTTGGGAGCGTTGCCATGACAACACCTACTCAGCAATTAGAAAATACTAAGACCATTTAAAAAAATAAAAAATAATAGAAAGTTAACTGCAAATGAAATATCTGATTTTTTATTTTTTTTTTAATTTTATTTATAACCAACAAATGGTACAGTGGTAAGATACAAATCAATGACACACCACGCAGGGTGCGGTAGAGCAATATAAAATTGATAAGGCAGTATGATATAATAACGTACTACAACGCAATTTTGTCAGAAATAGTAGCATACAGTGCTCATAGTTGTATTGAGGTCTGCAAAAGACTTATATGGATTAGAGAGTGTTCTAGCATAAGTATTCACTGGTACCATAATGTTGGGGTTTTATTCTTAATTTAAACTAACACAACCAACCTAAACCTAATTTAACATAAAATACAGACATGCAACCTAAACATGTAAACAAATCCAATCACACAAACAAGAAAATATCTACCTTTGATTAAGGCAATAGAATTCTCAGCCATGTGTACACTCTACGAACTTTCAGAGATGTCATTAGGCGATATTAGGCGTAATAAGGAATAGGCTGCTCCAATTTTAAGATATATATAGTTGTGGTGTGCACTAAGAGGTATTATCAGGCAATGATAATTAAAAAGTAATTCAATGTTGTTAGCATTTTACAAGGATTATTATGATAGTTTACCTAGTAGCATACATATTTAAAATTAACAGTTTTCTTGGTCAACATGAAAGGAACAGTGGGACTCAAATTGACATTCAATTTTCAGTTTCCTAGAGCAGGGATTTTTACGAGTTGATAGATATACTTAAAGAGCTGTGAGAACATAAATACCCATCATACAGCCACTCAATAGTGAGAAGCTGCTCCAGCTTTAAAGTACTGATATTCGTGGTGTTCTCTAAGAGGTGTTTGCGGGCTGGATAGTGCGTTTATATAGTTAAGAAAACAGCTTATGCTACGGGCTTCAACAATTTAGCCCGCCCAGAATACCCTTCAAATGGGTTTAAAGTGTGATATGTCAGGTTAAAGATCTTTCGCTACTTTACTCTCAGCATCCCCTAGGAGGTTAAAATAAAACTAAGTATGAGTAGGTATGTTCCCTGTTGTGGGGTCACCAGTGACACCCAGACTGAACATTGGAGATGTGACCTTGCCTACCTGGATATCTCAGTAATCAATAAACCGCTACCATGGAGATGTTTACTTTATACATTAACAAGGTAATCTGATATGAACTTAAGACAAAAATGAGTCATTGCGATGTTCTATTGTCCATAAGTATACACCACAAGATAAATGCATCCCTCGTTTCAAAGTCCACAGCGTTACTGAGGGAACATATACAAACAAAAGTATATATAAACACACAGAGATATGACAGTTGTTAGGTTGTGCAGCCATCAGGGCAGAAGGATTTAATTATCATTATGCAACCCAAATTAGGATAGAGAGTCACCAAGTCTCTTAGCAGATATATATCGTATTGCTGGTGAGCTCTTTAACCTTACAGAGCAGAAAAGAAAGTGGTATTTAATAAACAGGAAAAGCCAACAGGGCTAAAACTAACAGTGAACAGTCTCCCTCATCTCACCACTATTCAGAATAATGTTCCTGAAGTACACCTCACTGGCAATAGATAGATTACCCTACCCCGGCACGAGCCGGAGTCTTATGTCCATGTTTCGAGAGAGCGCAGATTATCTGTAAAGGACGGCAACTGTAGGAGCTTCCCCCAACCGCCTCATAGTGCTTTCCATTAGCGTGTGTCTTTTTCCTGCTAGAAAGCCCGTCTCTATCGGACTGGTGGGTATCACGCACAGACCTGTGTTGTATTCTGGGTGCATAGTGGCCCTGTTGTTCCACCCGTTCACTGACCGGCAACCGCTCCACTTCAGACGAGTCCCACTCATCCAGCACGTAGCCGTCTGAGCTGTATATGGTTTCCACTTTGCGGCTCAGTCCACCATCCAGGTCCGGAGCTGTGACAGGTATCGGATGCACCCACCACAAGATTGGTGAGCTCTCCTCTGGTGCTATAGTCGGCTCCTTAGAGTTCAGTATATTGGAGTTGAAGTTACCTTCCCCCGTCACCACCACTACTGATTTTTCTCCCTTCTGTGGAGGTTCCGGGGCCAAGAGTTTGTCATCTGATCATGTATGCAAAGTGAGGCTGGTCACCACACTCGATGAAGCAAGCCCAGAAGCAATTTTCTTTTGTTGATAGTGTTGATCCTTTACTTTTAGTATGGCGTATAAGTCATAGCAGGAATGCAATAGTCAATCCAACTTAGGCAGGAACGTAGCTGTTAGATCCGCTAGGATATCGGAATCAATGTAGGGGTCTTTGATGATAGGTGACTCCATTCTGTTAGATCAGGGATGGGTGCAAGCATGCACTAGGTTGCAACAGAAGTATTTACAACGTGGCGGCAGTTCTCCCGCCACAGTGCCAAAATGGCTTATTTTTGCTTCTCGGTGGCCAAGGGGTAGTGTGCCTTGATCCCAAAGAGTTCCCGGGCACAGTTATTGCCAAGGGAGAAGAGGATGGCGAGATATACAGGGAGTGCAGAATTATTAGGCAAGTTGTATTTTTGAGGATTAATTTTATTATTGAACAACAACCATGTTCTCAATGAACCCAAAAAAACTCATTAATATCAAAGCTGAATAGTTTTGGAAGTAGTTTTTAGTTTGTTTTTAGTTATAGCTATTTTAGGGGGATATCTGGGTGTGCAGGTGACTATTACTGTGCATAATTATTAGGCAACTTAACAAAAAACAAATATATACCCATTTCAATTATTTATTTTTACCAGTGAAACCAATATAACATCTCAACATTCACAAATATACATTTCTGACATTCAAAAACAAAACAAAAACAAATCAGTGACCAATATAGCCACCTTTCTTTGCAAGGACACTCAAAAGCCTGCCATCCATGGATTCTGTCAGTGTTTTGATCTGTTCACCATCAACATTGAGTGTAGCAGCAACCACAGCCTCCCAGACACTGTTCAGAGAGGTGTACTGTTTTCCCTCCTTGTAAATCTTACATTTGATGATGGACCACAGGTTCTCAATGGGGTTCAGATCAGGTAAACAAGGAGGCCATGTCATTAGATTTTCTTCTTTTATACCCTTTCTTGCCAGCCACGCTGTGGAGTACTTGGACGCGTGTGATGGAGCATTGTCCTGCATGAAAATCATGTTTTTCTTGAAGGATGCAGACTTCTTCCTGTACCACTGATTGAAGAAGGTGTCTTCCAGAAACTGGCAGTAGGACTGGGAGTTGAGCTTGACTCCATCCTCAACCCGAAAAGGCCCCACAAGCTCATCTTTGATGATACCAGCCCAAACCAGTACTCCACCTCCACCTTGCTGGCGTCTGAGTCAGACTGGAGCTCTCTGCCCTTTACCAATCCAGCCACGGGCCCATCCATCTGGCCCATCAAGACTCACTCTCATTTCATCAGTCCATAAAACCTTAGAAAAATCAGTCTTGAGATATTTCTTGGCCCAGTCTTGACGTTTCAGCTTGTGTGTCTTGTTCAGTGGTGGTCGTCTTTCAGCCTTTCTTACCTTGGCCATGTCTCTGAGTTTTGCACACCTTGTGCTTTTGGGCACTCCAGTGATGTTGTAGCTCTGAAATATGGCCAAACTGGTGGCAAGTGGCATCTTGGCAGCTGCACGCTTGACTTTTCTCAGTTCATGGGCAGTTATTTTGCACCTTGGTTTTTCCACACGCTTCTTGCGACCCTGTTGACTATTTTGAATGAAACGCTTGATTGTTCGATGATCACGCTTCAGAAGCTTTGCAATTTTAAGAGTGCTGCATCCATCTGCAATATATCTCACTATTTTTGACTTTTCTGAGCCTGCCAAGTCCTTCTTTTGACCCATTTTGCCAAAGGAAAGGAAGTTGCCTAATAATTATGCACACCTGATATAGGGTGTTGATGTCATTAGACCACACCCCTTCTCATTACAGAGATGCACATCACCTAATATGCTTAATTGGTAGTAGGCTTTCGAGCCTATACAGCTTGGAGTAAGACAACATGCATAAAGAGGATGATGTGGTCAAAATACTTATTTGCCTAATAATTCTGCACTCCCGGTATATCCACTTAAACTCTAAGCTAATCGGAGCTTCAAGCTTCTGTGGCCATTTTAGATCGCTGCCCACCGGAAGTCATATCTGATTTTTTTTTTTTAATTTTTTTAAATATAATTTTTTTATTAAACATCAGATAGTTGGTTACAGCAAATGAAAAGAAATTTCCGATGTGGAAAACAGTAAAGACAGTATTATACATTAGTTAACGATATCATGTATCATCATCGTTCATGTCAAAAGTCCATAGAGTTCCACTAGGTTCCCCCAGTTCAATCCAGATAATTGTCCAACCATCGACATTTACTTTTTTTTTTCTTAAGGATATAACAGTAAAAACAACCTTGTATTATCCTTGATAGGCACAGGGTGTAAAAGAGTAAATTGCATGAAACTCAGTGTTGATAGCAGTGGCACGATATAACATATGTGTCAGTTATCTTTTCCAAATAATTAAACAAATTGAACACACTTTGAAAACTTGCAATAATCAATAAGGCTGTGAGAGATCCTAAGATGCACCTGGTCAGTTTATTCCCATATATTACACTCTCCCCTCAGGGTTGCCTCCAACATATATATGGTGTTTCTAAAAGGAGCCACCAGCTGTCTTTTGGCGGGCAAGTCCAGCATATCTAGATATGGCTGCCACTTATCTAGGAAGCGTGGAGTCCTTGCAGAAACATTAGACATAACATTAAACTGTTCATAGTTTACATATTTGAATAACATTTGTTTGAAAAATACAATGGAGGGTGCTTTCTTCTGCAGCCATTTGCAGAAAATGCATTTCCTAGCTATTAATAGGACAACTGACATTAATCTCTGGTTGTGTCTCCAAGGCAACTGGTTTAAGAATAATATATGTGACATTGCGTTGATACGTCTCAGGAGTGTCTTCCAGTAATGTTGGTGTATTTATCAGCAGCAGTTGCCACCAACGTGTTACGTATTGTAATTATGAATATTAATAATTAATATCAGTATAAAAATATTAATATAGTAGAATTTTGTCAATACATTCCAGTAAGATGTTAAATATCTGTAGTGTATCCCAAAATATCACTATTGAGATATTTATAAATTTGACAACAATATTATTATTAAAAAAATAATATTTAATCTCAATATAAAATATTCCTAAATTCTGATAAGTTAATCTTTATATACACATTGATTATATTTATGTAGTAGCTGAATATCACCTATGACCAGTTATATCTATCAATTTATCAATACAATATTAAAATATAAAACAGGCTATAGAGATTTAGATTAATTGCTATTCAATAGATATTGTCTATTATCCCATGTATGGACACAATATTTCTATTAATTAACCTTAACTCAAAATGAATTGCTTATTAAATAGCACACATGAATTATACTAGAACAATTTATAAATATTATTTTCGGTTATTTGTAGAGCACCAACAGATTCCGCAGTGCTATAAACAAAAGCGGAGTACAACAAAACATTTATAGGGATCAAACGGGTAGAAGGCCCTACCAAGAGTCGCACTGTTGTAGTCAGCTCCTAAGAAGATGATCTACAAACAGCTGGACTCTTAGGGTTACATGCTAAGGGGGTTTAGTGGATAGAAATGGAGGAGAGGAACTGGTATAAAGAAAGGTTAGTGTAGGTTGTCTGTGTCCCTGAACAGTAAAGTCTTTAGGGAGCACTTGAAGCTTGCAAAACTAGGGGAGAGTCTTGTGGAGCGAGGCAGAGAGTTCAACAAGATGGGAGCCAGTCTGGAAAAGTCCTGTAAATGGGAGTGTGTAACAAGAGAGGAGGAGAGTAGGAGGTCATGAGCTGAGCGAATGGGACGGGAGGGAGAGTATCTGGAGACAAGATCTGAGATGAAAGGGGGAGCAGTGCCGTTGAGGGCTTTGTATGTCAGAGTGAGAATTTTGTGTTTAATCTTAGAGGCAAGAGGAAGACAGTGAAGGGATTGGCAGAGAGGTGCAGCAGATGAAGAGCGACGTGTAAGGAAGATGAGCCTGACAGAGGCATTCATTATAGATTGTAAAGAAGCTAGGCAGCAGCTGGAGAGACCAGAGAGTACAGAGTTGCAGTAATCATAGTGGGAAAGGATGAGAGAGTGGATTAAAATCTTAGTTGTGTCTTGTGTAAGGAAATGTCTAATTGTATAGATGTTTTTAAGGTGGAAGTGGCAGGCTTTAGCCAAGGACTGAATGTGAGGAGTGAAAGAAAGATCTGAGTCAAATGTGACCCCAAGACATAGGACATGCGGGGTAGGGGGTAATGATGCAGTTCTCAAAAGTTATAGAGAGATTGGGGGTGGAGATTTTGGAAGATGGGGGGGGAAACAAGGAGCTCAGTTTTGGAGAGATTTAGCTTGAGGTAGTGAGAGGACATCAAGGAAGAGATGTGAGAAAGACAGTAAGTAACACGGGTTAGCAAGGAAGGAGATAGGTCTGGTGCAGAAAAGTAGATTTGGGTGCCGTCGGCATACAAATTATATTGGAAACCATGGGACTTAATTAGGGAACCTAATGATGATGTGTAGATTGATGAGAGAAAGGGACCGAGGACAGAGCCATGCGTTACCCCGACAAAAAGTGGTGACGGGGCAGAGGAGGTCCCAGAGAAGGCTACACTAAAGGTACGGCTTGACAGGTAGGAAGAGAACCACGGAAGAGCTGTGTCACAAATTCCAAAGGATTGTAGGGTTTGGAGCAAAAGAGGGTGGTCAGCAGTATCAAAGGCTGCGGACAGATCAAGGAGGATAAGCAGAGAGAAGTGGCCTTTTGATTTTGCTGTAAGTAGGTCATTGGTAACCTTAACGATTGCTGTCTCTGTGGAGTGATGGGGACAAAATCCAGAGTGGTAAAGTTCATGAGTACAAAAGTAAGGTGAGTTTAAGAGAGATGGGCTAATAAACAGTGCAGGTGGAGATGAAGGAGTCATTGAATAATGTAGTTTGTTATAGAGACAAGAGGTAGCAAAAAGGAATATGAATATATTGAGCATTTTACAAAAGTGGGAACCAATTAAACACATAAGACACAGTATTACATCAGCAATTGCATAAGGAAACAATGAGATACATAAAACATAATATTACAAAAATACTTTTCTTGTGTCTTGCCCCTTGCCCAATCATTGTTCAATTCTTGTATAATCCTTTTCTTAATGCCTCAATTATAAAATGTTCACTTCAAAAATCTGAACATATGGTGTTGTAACAATGCACAGCCCAAGCTAATGTTAAAGGAAACTGAACCCCTATTTTTTTTTTTCTTTCATGATTCAGATAGAGCATGCAATTTTAAGCAACTTTCTAATTTACGCCTATTATCAATTTTTCTTCGTTCTCTTGCTATCTTTATTTGAAAACGAAGGCATCTAAGCTTTTCTATTAGTTCAGACCTCTGGACAGCACTTTTTTATTGGTGGATGAATTTATCCACCAATCAGTAGGAACAACCCAGGTTGTTCACCAAAAATGGGCCGGCATCTAAACTTACATTCTTGCATTTCAAATAAAGATACCAAGAGAATTAAGAAAATTTGATAATAGGAGTAAATTAGAAAGTTGCTTAAAATTTCATGCTCTATCTGAATCACAAAATAAAAAAAATTGGGTTCAGCTGTGTCCACTAAATTACTTGATTGCTAAATCAAAGACAAATTAAAGGCCAATTGGAAAGTTAGATTCTGGTCTGGTCAGGGTGAGATAAGTTAAGTAAACAGACAGAAAAATTTGGAGGAGGTTGAAACTATGGCGTAAGACAGCTATACATTTAATAGCAATAATAGCAAGTATTGATAAGGATTGAACATCACATGGCAATTAACAAAACATTAGAAGTAAGACATTGGATAACATTACAACAAATGCAGGACTAAATTAACAACCTAAAATCAATTGCTCAATCAATATGCATGTACACAAACCAAAAGAGAGTTACAGGCAAGGAAAAAACACTAGAGTACAGTGAATAGTTTGCAGATTGACAGGGACTCTATCCAATAGCCAGAAGGTTTAACCATTTCAATATACATAGCATATTTAACAATGTTTGTACTCACCTATGTTCAAATCTCACAATGAAATCTTAGCTTAACTCCCACAATCTAATGGAATTTCCAGGGAAATATAATTCACTATTTTCAACCCAATACAATCTAATATACTTCACTTAAACCCAGAAATTGTTATACAATTATCAATTCAACCAATAGCCAATTTATGTGCAATTCTTAAGAGAGTTCACAGTAAATATAAATGAATTTATCAATATGGAATACAAAACCATTCCCCCCAAGAGTAAATTGCTTGATGCTAGATATGATTATCTATAGACTACTCAGGTCTCTAAAATGTAAATTATAACTATAAATTACACTTACAAATCACAGCTACAATTTAACTATAGCTATAAAATATCTTTGATTTAAAACATTAAAAATATAAAACAACCGCTAATACATTACCAGTAACCAATATGAGAGTTAAGCTTTTTTCAGAGTTTTTCAAAGTCATATGTGAAGGTATTTTTGCAAACAGGGTATCACAAACACAGAGAGTTATTCTCTCACAAATTGGAAATTCTCTGGGCATGCTCTTTTAGTCTGAGCTTATCTCTCATTGGCCCTTGGAAATGCATATGGTAATTTTAGATCCCCTGACAATTTAAAATACCCTTTGGTTGCCATTGTCGTATTGAACAACGGGGGGGGGGGGGGGGGGGGGGGGTACAATAGGCAATGAAATGTAGTTTCATTAGCAAATACTACTACAGAAAACTATATTTTCTTAAATGTATATTCAATGTATATTCAATATATTTATTATATCCTAGTATTAATAAACTATTTGGTCAATATACTTAGCGCTGCGGAATCTGTTGGCGCTCTACAAATAACCGATAATAATAATATACTGTATATGTCCTATCTAATATAATTTAGCATGTATTTATTGAGATTAAACATGGGTTTATTTGTAGTACCATATTAATAAGTAATTACACTCTTGATTACTTGATCTTCATAGAATCATAGCATTTAATATCCTGGTATTACATTGCATTTTTGAGCATATCTCTATATTCCATACATACCTGCAAGTAGAACTCTGTTGGAACAAATATCACCATAGATATATACATATATTTATACAATTTCATTTAATAGGAATACATTGTACATCTGTGGATACTACTCCAACATTGAGTGCATAAAACTATATGATCCAATTCACATAGGCATTTATATAACAGTATATACCAGTCATATTTGGAACCTCATTGGTTTATCAGATGTCTGTAATAAACTGCAATTCATTATGAACTAATTTGTTAAGCATTTTAAATATTAATACAGCATATTTATATGATATAGTGTGCAACATGGGTGAGACATGCCCCCCAGAATATATATATATATATATATATATATATATATATATATATATACATACAAGTAGCCCTCAGTTTACGCCGGGGTTAGGTTCCAGAAGGAATGGTTGTAAATCAAAACCGTTGTAAAATGAAACCCAGTTTATAATGTAAGTCAATGGGAAGTGAGGGAGATAGGTCCCAGGCCCCTCTCAAAATTGTCACCTAATACATTATTTTTAAAGCTTTGAAATGAAGACTTTAAATGTTAAACAGCATTATAAACCTAATAAAATAATCACACAACACAGACTTCACTTGCATTTTTCTGCAAACAGTTCTTTCTATGCATTCCAGTCTGGACTGATTTATAGACAGGAAGATCTTGTTCCTTTGAAATCTGCTCGATAGCTCAGGTCTGGTTAAACTGATTAATTTCAGTATTCTTGGCTTTGCTGCAACACAAGCGTACAGCTCCACCTACTGGCTATTTTAATAAATGCACTGCTTCTCAATGCTTTTCAATAGCAGTCACATGACTGGAAAAAAGTTTGTTATTCTGAAACGGTGTAAATTGAACCGTTGTAAACCAAGGGCCACCTGTATATACATATATATATATTTATATATTACTGAGGTACAAATGAAATATTTGAAAATGTATCTAACAATATATTTAAACCTTAAAGGTACATGAAACCCACATTTTTTTCTTTCATGATTTAGAAAGAGAATGCATTTTTAAACATCTTTCTAATTTACTTCTATTATCTAATTTGTTTTGTTCTCTTGATATTCTTTGCTGAAAAGCATATCTAGATATGCTCAGTAGCTGCTGATTGGTTGTTGCACATAGAAGTCTCATGTGATTGGCTCACCCATGTGCATTGCTTTTTCTTCAAATAAGAATATCTAAAAAATGAAGCAAAATAAATAATAGAAGTAAATTGTAATGTTGTTTAAATTTGTATGTTCTATCTGAATCATGAAAGAAAGATTTTGGGTTTAGTGGCCCTTTAAGATTTAAATTCTTATATAGATTCTAGCTTACACAGGGTTAGATATACTTTCTTAAGTTTCTCCTGCAATTTTCCATAGAGACGTAGGTCTGAGCTTCTTGTATTTGATCATGGGGTAAGTATCGATCATGGGGTAATTAACACTTAGATGATAAGGGCTACATTCCCTGAAAATGTGGGCATATTCCATAGTAGTACAAATAGGGATATCTTGTCAAACTTAATTGACAGGTACCCCACCCCTTTATATGCAGATCCCTGCCCACTCTCCTCCCAATATTTCCACCCTATCCACCCCACTATTTTCCATATTTTACACCCCTTTTATGGCTTATTGCCTTCTTTTAAGAGTTTTTTTTAACATTTATTTTAATGTTATAATAATAAGCAATATAATTTTATTTGAAATTGTGTTGTGTTAATGTTTTATGTATCGTTTAAATTATATTTTGTAAGATTTCAATGCGATTAAATAAAACACAGAATTTATTTTCTTTTTTAAAACTTTGAGTCATAAAGCAGAAAAAAAAGATACGTTTTATACAGAAAACAACAGTTGATAAAAAAAGACGGGTGTTCATATACCTAATTACGTTACTGCTAAAAAGCTAGATGATTCAAAGTCATGGGAGTTTCAGGGATCTGATTGTTTGAAGGATTTTGTGAACCATTTTGTTACAACGAAATTCCAGTCTGTTACATTTATAGCACATAATGGTGGTAGATATGATTCTTATTTAGTGGTTCAACATCTAATTAAAGAGAAATTAAAGTGAAAGTAGCAATTAAGTTGTTGGCACAAGCTGGTAAACTCTTGTGTGTCACAGTGCCTGACTTAAACATCCATTTTATAGATTCTCTAAATTTTCTACCAATGAAACTCAGTAAACTGCCAAAAGCCCTAGGTTTTAAAGAATCTAAATGCAATTTTCCTAATTTTTTTAACACAGCCCAAAATCAAAGCTATGTAGGGCCTATGCCCTGTGTAGACCACTATGGTGTAGAGTACAGGATGCCCAATGAGAAAGCTGAATTCAACAAAATGGGAAGTTGATTGAAGACATAAACTGTATTGACCCATTTCAACTCACCACATTAGCGTGACTGTGTTAAATAATAGCAGTCAGTTTCCTTCACACGTGTGCGTTTCAGTGCCTGCCAGGGAACAGTGTCACCCCATATCTGGTGTAACAGTAGAGTACATTTAAAAAAAAAATACAATTTTGACTGTAATAGATTGAATAGCAGTTAGTTGTCTGCAAGCGTGTGTGTCAGGCCTACAGCGTCTACTCTGCCAACTTCTGCCAGTGCACAGTGCTACTCATATCTGTTGTCACAGTAGCTTGCACGCATAGTACCACCAATCGAAAAAAAAATGACAGGTAGAGGCAGGCCACCCCGCAGGGGCCGTCGTGTTCGTGGTGCTGTGATTCCCTTTGGCCCTAGAATAATACCCAGTGTTCAGAGGCCACGTACCCCGAACTCCAACATTTCTGAGGACATAGTTGACTGGCTAACACAGGACACCCAATCTTCTACAGCTTCCGCTCAGAACCTTGACGCACCATCCTCCTCCAGCTTAGCTTCGGGGACCTCTCAGGTTACCACTCGCCCGCCTGCCGCCACTACCAACACTAGCACCACAGCCGCTTCACTTGATCTGTCAGAGGAGTTATTTACACATCAGTTGGAATAAATGAGTGATGCGCAACCATTATTGCCAGAGGATGTAGATAACAGGGATATGTCTCAGTCAGGCAGCATTACAGACATGGACGTACGGTGTGATGATGTTGTACCCGCTGCGGGAGTTTGGTCTGTCACTGTGAAGCGGGCTTAACCCTTACACTACCTGATCGATACAACATCATAACTGATGTTTTAAAGCACATTATTCCAAACAATTTAGGAATGTTAGGTGATTTATGCCCTTTATGGCTTAAAACCAGACTCTGCATCAACTATGTAATTTTCCATGGGAATTTTTGCCATGGATCCCCCTCCGGCATGCCACAGTCCAGATGTTAGTCCCCTTGAAACAACTTTTCCATCACTATTGTGGCCAGAAAGAGTCCCTGTGGATTTTAAAATTTGCCTGCCCATTGAAGTCTTTGGGGGTTCGCCCGGTTCGCAAACTTTTGGGGAAGTTCTCATTCGCTGTTTGCGAACCCAAATTTTTAGGTTTGCGACATCACTACGACAGAAACAACGCTGATACGAATTGCCATATCTAAAACTCTGAGAACACAGGATTTGTTCAAGCCGATCCTACAATCCGTGAGTAGTGTGTCTCAAGATTGAAAAAATACTTGAAACACTGTAATACTAACTTTTAAATATATCGCTACATAACAATCTCTGTACCGATTGGCTTAAATAGTCACGTGACTACTAAACTGAATTTTAGTGAGCCTTCAGAGCAGAAGGTGCAAGCCGTATCTTTTGGTGATCCTCTAAATAAGGATCAATAATAACATTAATTATTTGTGGCTACAGCCCCACTTAAAGGGACATTCCAGTCAAAATTTAAATGCACATAGATTTATTAAATCTTTGAATAGAAACATTTTTGCAATATACATGTATTGGCAACAATGCTTCTAGTAAAAGCTATCACTGTTTAAGTATTATCATTTTTCTCTGCACGTGCATGTGAAGCATAGCTAGATATTGTCACTGCACCCACATTTTACATAATACAGCTGCTCAGAGCACCAGTGGGGCTTGTATCATGTCAGCAATTAAAAAATTGAGTCATTACCAGATGGTACAATCACCTTCGGCTCACTGAGCAAGTTCTATGTTTAAAATGCTGGTGCACGGAGCATACTTAAATACTCTTTTGAAACAGCTTTAGCTTTTATTAGAAGCATTTTTGCTAATGAATGTATATTACAAAATTGCTTCGAATTAATACCGAAATGCAGCCATGTGGTTTCCAATTTTGTCTGGAATATCCCTTTAATTAAAACTACAGAGGTGAGAGGCTTTTTTTTTAGTTTTACGTTTTTAAGAGTGCGCACTCTATATTGTTATCCTATATGAATTGTGATTTTAAAAACCAATTTACTACTGTTGTATACGTTGAATTTAGTAAGTAGTGTTCATGTAATTTATTCCATATTAACCTTTAGCTGATATTACTCTGTAAGGTTTTTTAGTTATACTTTGATTATTTGCTGTCCCCCCCTTTTCTGTAAATTAATTCTGAAAAGTGTGGGCTTCTGTTAAAACTGAAAGTGCACACTCCAGACTTAAAGGGATACTAAACATTAAAATTGTATTCCCCTAATTGTGCAGCATGTGCACAGTCAATTTCTTCAATCAGCTGTTTCTTTATCCAGTGCGGGAGCACAGTACATTTATTTGAATAGGGAGATTTAGCAGGTTATTACTAAATACAGAAGAATTGCATAATTGAGTGCAAAATAAAAAGACAATGCAATTAGCCCTTACTCTGAATATCAAATAAGCAGATTTTTTTTTTTACAACAAATGTATTTTTTCCCCATGTGTATGTATGTATGTATGTATTGGGTACTTGTAAAGCACGGCTAATCACCAGTAAGCATCTCAAGGCGCTGCTCATTTTATCCACCTCTGAAGGATGAAAGGCTGAGTGGACCTCGCCAGGGATCGAACTTGGAACCCTTGGGTTGCTACAGAGCTCAGACACAGTGCCTTAGCATGCTGAGCTAGCTATCCGGCCATCATGTGACGGCCATCAGCCAATCTCAGGCTAGTACACGTATACCCTGTGAACTTGTACATGTGCTCTGTAGGAGCTGGTGCCTCACAAAGTGTGAATAAAAAAAGAATGTGCAAATTTTGATAATAGAAATAAATTGAAAAGACTCTTCAAACTGTATGCTCTCTCTGAATCTTGAAAGTTTAATTTGACTTTAGTGACCCTTTAAAGAAGAACCATGTGACACTTTTTGAAAAGAAAAACAAAACAAACAAATGCCACACCAGGAAGGAGGGTTTTGATAAGAACAAAGGACTTTTGAAGGCATCAATATACAAAAATCTTTATTTTCACTTAGGTGTGGAAGTGATTGAAGTAATTGATTGTGCACATCCTGCACAGTTAGGGGAATAAAAGGTTAATGTTTACTGTCAAGTTAACACTTTTATATTCCATACATGGGCTGCAAGCTCTTGTGACTCATTTATAGCTGTCCCTAACTGACCTCAGTAGTTATATTGATAAAGGAAACCTAGGTTACAACATGGCAGTGCACATAGCTTTATAAGCACTACAATTTTACACTTAATGTTTTTAATATTTAAAAACTAATATAATATAAAAAAATAAAAAGTCTATATTATTTTCAGGCTATTCTTTGCTTTGGATACATAATTCTAGTTAGTACGTATTTAAAGGGACATTCTGCCAAAATTGGAATCATCATGGATGCATTTCAGTTTTGAATAGAAGCATTTTTGTAATATACATGTATTATCAAAATGCTTCTAACAAAAGCGATAGCCGTTTCAAAAGTGTATTTAAGTATGCTCCGTGCACCAGCATTTTAAACACAGAACTTGCTCAGAGAGCCTAAAGTGGTTTTACCATCAAATTGTTAATTGCCGACATGATACAAGCCCCCTGAGACTTTGAGCAGCTGTAGTATTTAAAATGCTGGTGCACAAGAATAGCTATGTTTCAAGTGCTTTTAACACTAAAACAGTGATACTTTTTACTAGAAGCAATTTTGTCAATACAAGTAAACCATATACAGGCATACCTCGTTTTATTGCGCTTCGCAGATATTGCTTTTTTTACATATTTAAGTTTTGTGGCAAACGAGTCTATTGGGCCGTTTTTTATATATACACACATAATCACACATGTATATACACACCACCATCAAATTGCTTCTAATATCTGTCCAGACAGATAGCTCAGCATGCTAATGCACTGTAACTGAGCTCTGTAGCAACCCGAGGTTTGCAGGTTTGATCCCTAGCAAGGTCCACTGAGCCTTTCATCCTTCTGAGGTCGATAAAATA